>NC_065443.1:22037388-22340418 GCF_917563875.1 Diabrotica virgifera virgifera
AGCAATTCAAACTACTACAGAATTCGGTAATTACAACCCAAATCGAAGTAAGTACTAATTTTAATTTCACTGTCATCAATATATCATTTACAAATTTTATCCTTACTTTCTCTATCAGCAACTATACATCATTACTTGTGTTACTTTCCCTTACAAATCACAATTTGTATTCTTCACCTAGTATTTTTAGTTCCTTGTCCTTTCCACTTAGTCTTTTGAGTGCATGCATCTACCAAATCCATACGCCTACCTGTAAGACTTCCAAGATTCCAAGACCCTATCCTGATTTTTCTAATTTGTGATGGTATTATCATGAAATAGTCCTCACTCGGAAATCCGATTAAAAGGCTCATGTTTGCTTGCGGAACATTTTACCTCAGGAGAGGTCAACATTTCAGTATTTTAGTAACCTCCACGATTTAACCAATACACCACCTATGCAACAAAAGTGCAGGTTGACCAAACCACCGCTTACACTTTTCTGTACATGCCAGGCTCCCTACTGTAAGGACTGCCCTATAAGCCAATGTAATGTTGTACTTATCCCACCACTAGAACACACATTTTTTATCTGTACTTTCAACAAACCATTTTCTCAGTATCGCTCTCTCCCCAATGGCGCTACAGTCCATATTGAGCCTTAGCCTTCTCCCAACTGTGCCTTCAACCTTGTCGGTCCCGCGCCAATCTTCTGCAGGTTCTCAGGCCTAGCAAGCTTTGTACGCTGCCATTTCGTCCCCCCACCTTTTTTGTGGCCCGCCTTTTGGTCCAAATATCTTCCTTAGGACTTTTCTGTCAAAGATTTCCAGCTTTCCTTTTATGTTTTCTGTCATCATCCATGTCTCGCATCCATAACATACTATTGGTCTGATATTCTTTTGTAGACCCTAATTTTCGATCCCTAATGTGTTTTTAGAGCGGAACACATGGGCGGATGAAAACTAAGCTTTGTTTCCATTTACTATTTTCCTTCGAATTTCTGATTCTTCTGTTCCATCCGTGTTGAAAGCAACTCCCAAATATGTGAAACTCTTTACAGTTTCAATATCGTCCTCTAATTATGTGCGTCTGTTTTCCCCAGCTATTGCATGTGTTAGCTTTTTTTGTCTTTTGAATATTCGTTTCTAGTGCTGCCTCTTTTGCTATTGTTTTTAGTTGCTAATATATTTCTACCACCTCTTGCGTTCTGCGAGACATAATGCTGATGTCATAGGCATCGGCGGCAATCTGTAATGATTTATTTGTTGAGATTAGCTCTTCCTATATTCAACTGTCATAACACATATTCGAGAATCAGGTGGAATAGTGTCGGTGCCGGCGCATTTACTTGCATTAGTCCTTTAAATATAGGGTTTTTCATTGACAGTCATTTATTTCGAGCTTCTGTCATATGTCGTATAATCCGTGTATATGTATATTTATACACAGATTATACAACATATGACAGAGGCTCGAAACAAATGACAATCGATGAAAAGCCCTATAGAAAAGTTCTTAGTGACAGTTAGTGAGCTCAATTTGTATTCTGGCAGTTGCTGTTGACGAGTCCATTGTTGCTTTTACTAATCGGATGTATTTTTGGACGATGTTAAAGCTATGCAATATTTGATACAACCATTTTGTTATACTAAAATAGTATTATTTTAAAAAAGTTATTGTAGATTTGGTTTAAAATAAGATATATTAAATATTTTTAGAGCCAAAAGTAATGGGAGATTTAATTCCCCTTAGAATGCTAGATCCGCGAAGGGTCAATTTACAAAAGAAAATAGTATTGTACCACAACTTCTTTAGATCTCGTGTTCAACCGCCAGCAGCAAATATGCTTAGAATGGTAAATATAAGTAAAATAAACTAAGAACTAAAAAAAGTGAGTTAATTACTAACTCCTTCCCATGAAATAAGTTATGTGCATTTTTCCTTTTTAGAAATATAACCATCAAGCAGCGAAAGCGGCGCAGAGATGGGCAGATGCTTGTAAATTCTTGACACACGATTCCATACCAGGAAGGCATGTACAAAATTATGGACCATGTGGACAGAACATATTTGTTGCTACCCATAAAGTTCCATGGTAAGGTGACATGATTTAGCAACCATAAGTCAATTCAGTCTATGTTCAAATCGTTTTTAAATAGGTATACTTCTTCTTCTTCTTCTTCTTCTTCTGGTAGCACTACTACCAGGGGTGGGTCTTGGCTGACTGCACAACTCGCTTCAATCTCGAATGGTCGTCCATGACAGTTGGATCAGTGAGTAGCCCCATAGTTCTTAAATCTGACCATATACTGTCTCTCCACTGCATTCGTGGGCTTCCTAAGGGCCTTTTTCCTGTGGGGGTTTCTTCCCAGATCAGTTTGGCAAGAACCATGTTGCAGTAGTGTTGAAGTATTGCACGAGCCGTGCAATAGTGCGCGCTCCGCCTCAGCGATCCAATCGGTGGAGGTTTATATATAGAGGAGTGCGTGCCGTATCGATTGGAGCAGTTGCAAGGAGCGCAAGAAGCTCACGAACATAATGGATACGTGCCTTTATACCATGTGCCTTTATACCATACGGCTCACACTCCCTCTAAGTGGAAAATTGACTCATCCCAGATACCTACGGTATCAAAAGGACTTAGCTCTGGTGGGACTCTTTCCGTGTTATCGAGCCCTAGGTGACTTGGTATATCTCCCAAAAATTTTCGTACACATCTGGCCGTTGCGAATAGTACAGCTTTCTGCATGGTCTTGTAAATATGTTCATTTAGACCCAGCTTTTTATGCTTTCGAGGAGGTTTTTCGGAATGACTCCAGTAGTAGACATAATAATGGGTATCGTCTGGGTACTTTGCATTCTCCATTGTCTTCGTATTTGAATTTCCAGATCTCTATAACGCCACATCAATTAGTGTTGGTTGTCTTGTTAATTTATTAGCTAGTACGAGATCTGGTTTATTATGTGCCACTGTTTGGTCTGTGAGCACAGTGCGGTCCCAGATAGCTTGTAGTTATTCTATTATTATTATTATTTGATAACATTCGTCAAAAAATTAATGAGTGGTTCTTCCTTGATTTTCTATACACTTAGTTACCCAAGTAGCACAATAAAACATTTTAGTTTTATGTAAGGTTTTATAAAGGTTTTATTGTGGTAAATAAGAAGGTAATGGTTTTAAAGTTACCTTCTAGATATACTGTCGGAACTTTAAAACTGTTAAGCATTTGTCACTAGTTTTAAAGTATCTAAAAAGAATATCAAATAAGACTAATTAATCTTAATAGATAATTTGTCTTATTGTAGTTTTAAAATGGTTTATTCTAAGTTCACTTTAAAACTAATCAGTTTTATAAAGAACATCCGGACTCTCTGGCTTTATTAGATTCTAGTTTGTGACCTTTTAGTTTTTCTGTAGTTTTAAAGGTTCTCCTAATATGACTAATAAAACCTAATATTAAAACTACTTGATCTCAAGACTATTATGTCAGTAAATCATATGCCTTAAAACTATTTTTTTAGTTTTCTTTAAAGTTGTTTTCTTAAAAGCAATTATTAGGCTACCTATATTAAAACCAAACGCTCTTAATTGAATCATGCAATTTGGTTATCGTAAAGACTAAACTATGCTTCTTGTTAGAAACAATAAAACTAAACTCATACATCCTCTTCTTTCATGTCCAAAATAATCGGCCATTTGTGTTAGAGCGAAACAGTGGTGCAGTGTGTTGTAAAAAGTGGAAGTACAGTTAGTATGCAAGAAATAAGTCGCAAGTACTTACGCAAATCGCAAGGACAAATATAAACAAACTGGTCATTACGGCTTATTTTTCAAAGAATACAATACACACAGCACTACGACACCTCGATTTTAAGGTTAGATTCACATTAAAACCGAGGTGCATTATTGACAGCAGCATTAAAACTAAACTGTTTTAATTCCAAGGCAACCTTGCTTTTATGTAGGATAATATGCCCTTGGAAAGGTATAAAATAAAACCATTTGATCTTAACAATTATCTCTCGATAGACTAAATAGTTTTATTTGGTTTTCGGCCATATTGCTTTCTGGAGATGCTGAAAGCCATGATAGAATACAATATAAGGCTTACATAAAAATTATAAATAAGCGACTTAAAAACATAAATTCGATTTATTTTAACATTAAAACATTAAAATTGTAGATAAAATTATTTTTCTTTCAAATTAATATTTTTCGGATTTAAATTGTTTTATTATTATTATTTAATCGCCAAAAGTCAGAAATTTTAGGGCGCGTGAGTTATTTAGACTTATTTTTGTTAACATTATCAATAAAGTTGGGTGCGTAAGTGTTTTTCTACATTGACAGTCCGAAATAACCAAGTAATTTTAATTATTTTATGGCTACACATCTACCTATCATAACACATGTAAAAATTTGTTGGCGTATATGGGTTTAAAGAATCATTTAATATGGTAAATTTTCTTTAAAAGTCTCCATTTAAAAAACCTTTTTAAGTTTGCTATAAAACAGCCTGCACTTAAAGTGTTTTTTAACATGGCTTTAAATGCACCTTCACAGCAGCTTTAAACCAGTTGCATAAGAAAACAAAGTTTTAAGAAGGTTTTTATTTTTGGTTTTATTGACCTCTTTCAGTGTGGGCCCTTTTATGCTGAAAGCGGTTTTATTGCAACCTTAAGGTTTACTTAAAAACCAACTGGTTTTAATTTTAGTTTTATTCTACAGTTTTAAAGCATCCTTAAAAGACTTAATAAACCCGTTCGGTGCTACTTGGGATACTCTATAGGACATTGATCGAATTAATTGGTCTATATCATATTGCGAAATACTCACCCAGATTCCTCTTATGGCATGCCACAGGTCTTCTGGAGGAGGTTCACAAGTTTGCTGGAGGACGTGGCAATAGATTTAGGTTTCGACGTACCATATCCCACATAGGTTCGATGGTTGACAAATCAGCTAATTTTGATGGCCAGTCTAAAGTCTGTATACCAGATTCTTGTATGAACTCCTAGGTTTCACGGACAATATGAGTTCTTGCGTTATTCTGTTGAAAGATCACATTTGGAATGGTTTGTAGGTATGAATGTAAAACCTCTTGCAGTACTTCACCAATATATCGTCGAGTTGTCAGAGTGCCGTTAATGAGCACTAGAGGTGATCTGTTTGCACCCCATACCATAATACTTGGTTACCTTGCTGCATATATTTCGTCTCTCACTTAGGAAACTTCTATCTCTGATGTGCCTCAGAGCCACCCAAACAAAATTTAGATTCATCACTGAAACAGCCAGAATTCCATTGGCCATTCCAATTTATCCAATCTCTGCACCATTTTAACGGTGAAGCCTTAATGATGTGGTAGCAAAGGTAACACCAAATGCGGACGGTAAGCTTTCAGTCCTATTCCAAGTAATCTTTGATTAACTGTTTCATTAGTTAGTTGTACTACTTGAAAAAATATAATTGCTCATCAAGAGTTCTTTGCTATCAAATATTGCTACAAATTAAAAAAATATATGTACATTGTCAAGTGTTCAGTCTTTTTTATATTGTGTTGTGGCGGATAGTTCTTTCGGGACAACAGACTCAGTTGTACAACGGTTATACACAGGTTAAACATAAAATAAATATATTCAGGATATTTATATACAGATCAAAATAAAAAATAACAAAATAAAATATAATTCTATCTTCGCCCCGTGATGGAGAAAGCTCCCTTGATGGATGTCTGCAAAATAAAATTGTATTTATTACTATCAAAAGAAAAAGTAATTAATGGAATACAAGAAGCAATTACGCCCAGAGTCATATCTCCTTACACTTCACTCCAGTGTAAGGCACAAACACTCACACAATCAAAATATTAATAATTATACAGACACCAATACAACTCAGATCGGAGCTGGCGGTAGCTGTTCAGTTCACGGCTACACGGATTTCGTTTAATTACGAGCTGAGGATCTCCTCACTACAGAGTTCCATCACTCATGTTGGCCTACCTGTTTACTATACTGGCTGGCCAGGGAGTCTAGAGCTTGATCGCTGCAAGAATGGTTATTCTCGTTCGGTAGTGTCCTTAAATACCTACGCTCTCGGCTGCCTCGGAGCAGAAATTAAAATGAGTAGGGCATCGGGTTGCGCAGGTATCGGGACGCGTATGGTTCTCTGCTGTCGATCTGCTGAAGGCATAATAGTACCTATTCAATTTTTTTTAATTTTCAGGTTCTTTGCCGTTCAATCCTGGTGGTTGGAAAAAGATCTATTTAAATTTGCCAGGCGAAACAATGCAACTATTATTGGTCACTATACACAAATGGTCTGGGCTGCCACTCATCAAGTTGGTTGTGGTATTGCCAAATGTACGGTCCATCCCAATTCTATTGCTTTCAAAAAAGACACATTTTATAATTATGTGTGCAATTATTGTCCCACGTAAGTATAAACTTCTTAAGGGGCTAGGCGCAAACTTTCTGCTCCAATCCTATTTAATTGTATTCATTTTTTCGAATCTTGAGAAAACTAATAAGTATTTTTATATTTATATTATTTATATACTTCCAATATAAACTGCGCGTCATAGAAAACGGGCACCCTAAAAAATGGGTCATTTTTGATGTCGTGTATCTCCGAAACCTGTTGTCCGATTTAAATGATTTTTTGAATATGTTATAGCCCTATTCTTTGTCAATATCCCTGTATTAATATTTTTGCAAAACAGGTAAATTTTCATTGTATACCGGGTGTACGAATCAAACTGTGTTTTTTTTCTCAAAGTTCGCAACACCCTGTGGATTATTCTAGCATTTATAAAATACTGAAATTAAAATTCAACTATAGCCTCAGGTTTTCTTAACATTGTGTTTTTTGATTCATTCGCTTATGTTGGATAATACAAAAGTTATGTACTTTAACAACTAGCCATGTTCTTCATCAGTATAGGGTGTTATAAGTCTAAAGTGTTTCAGGGACTAAATAAGTTCGACAAACTTTAAGGGGTAATTCTGCATAAAAAATAATGACAGTTTGCTTTATAATCATATATCCGCAAAAGCTTCGTTTCCGAGATACGGGATGTTAAATTTTTTCTTACAAACTGATGATTTATTTATTGCTTTAAAACCGGTTGAGATATGCAAATGAAATTTGGTAGGTTTTAAGAGATGGTTATTGGGCATTTTTTGACATTCAACTAAGAATTTTATATTCACTATTGGAGCGCATACGGGTAATATTACCGATCATATTATTCGTATGTACGCCAATGGTGAATAAAAAATTCTTAATTGTATATCAAAAAATGTTCAAAAATTACGTCTTAAAACCCACCAAATTTCATTTGCATATCTCAACTGGTTTTAGGGCAATAAATAAATCGTCAGTTTTTAAGAAAAAATTCAACATCCTGTATGTCGGAAACGAAGCATTTGCGGACATATGTTTATAAAGCAACCGGTCATTATGTTTTCATGCAGAATTACCCCTTAAAGTTTGTCGTACTTCTTTAGAAACACCCTGTACTGATAAAGAGCATGCCTAGTTGTTAAAGTACATAACTTTTGTATTATCCATCATAAACGAATGAATAAAAAAACATAATGTTAAGAAAACCTGAGGCTATAGTTGGGTTTTAATTTCAGTATTTTATAAATGCTAGAATAAGCCACAGGGTGTTGCGAACTTTGAGAAAAAAACACAGTTTGATTCGTACACCCGGTATACAATGAAAATTTACCTGTTTTGCAAAAATATTAATACACGGATATTGACAAAGAATAGGGCTATAACATATTCAAAAAATCACTTAAATCGGACAACAGGTTTAGGAGATACGCCACATCAGAAATGACCCATTTTTTAGGGTGCCCGTTTTCTATGACGCGCAGTTTAGATATCTCAAAAAATACACTGAGTTCCTATTATCTTAGCTAAAATAAAGTATTCTTCTTCAGTAAGAAGCATCTGATTAACTTAACACTTATATGAATAACACATTAGTTGTTTTATGAAGAGGGGTTTGAAATATTTAACTTTTTTTATTATTTCAAATAAAAGCGAATACTTTCAAGAATACTCTCTGAAAATTTCAGATTGATCGGAGTAAAATTACCAGAGATACTGCGTGTTGAATATCCCTACCTTGGACTCACTTTGCCGCGGCTTCACGCCAGCACGCTTGAGCGTAGTGAGAAACGTTAAACAACTGTTCGACTTCTCTTTTGTAGATTACTCCGCGATTCAAAAACATATTCCAATGTGCATCACTTTACGATTTGGCAGACAAATAAGAAGATGAAGATGCAGTTGTCAAAACGCATTTTTCTCAAAACTGTTTTTTCAAATGCGGTGGACATTGTAACTGAAAAACTACTTGACCGATCTACCTGAAATTTTGCAGATATTTTCTTTATTCATTTCATGAGGTAACAACGTCGAGATATTTTTCATTTTCTGCTTATTTTTTGTTCAACAATAATAAATCTCTTGATTTTTACAAAACTTTTACCAAAAATTTCGTATTTTTGACTTCGGAGTGATACGAAAAATTCAAAAATCATTAAAAATAAAAAAAACTCGACGTTATATTATCTCGTAAAACTAATAAGCTAATTAAATCTTTTTGAATTTTTTGTTTCGTATGATCCAGTGACAAGTTCTGATGTCCACCGCAAAATCCATTTTTTTATGAGCTGCCCGTCAAAATTTTTTACCAATGGTTTATTTTTCAATATTTTGGATTGATTTTTTTTTAATATTCTTTTAATTGTACTTAATATGTTTATTAAAGTTAAACATAAAATAATTCTACCATAGCTTCGAAAAAATTCACAAAAATGTGCTTTATATATCGATTTCAAACCAAACCCTGCCCCCCCTCATCCGCCATTAAGGCAGTAATCATTTACACTTGATAGCTCTTATTAAAATCTAAATATCGTTACTATTTTCTTGTATGCTTTGAAAATATCATGCGATTAATAAAATAAGAGTCAAACGTATTCTTCATGTAGTATTTCGTCTCTTTTAGCGGAAATTATCCACATCGTATGGGAAGGCCGTATGTAAGAGGAAAACCATGTGGCCTGTGCAAGAAAAACTGTCAAAAGAAACTGTGTACTAATGCTTGTTATGCTGCAGATCAGTGGTCAAATTGTAAGCAACTCTATAAGACATTTCCAGCATGGTTGTGTTATACCCGTAACACTCGAGAAGGAATAGAAAGAAGAAACAGTTGTTTGGCAACATGTACTTGTAAAAATAAAATATATACTAGATTTTAACAATAAAAAAATTTTAAGTATTCTTTTTTTATTTTTATAATAATTTATGTGCATCTTTATCATCATCATCATGCAAGCTTTTCCGTCCAATGCTGGACATTTCGCCACTCTCCACGGTTTTGTGCGTCTTGTCATTTCTTAGACTTTCGTTTAATGATGTATGTGCAACTTACGTGTACCTTAATAGTTATGTGTCCCAGAATACCTAGAGAACTATTTTAAGGCCAAAGGGATAACACATGTTATGAGGTGAATGATGGATCAAGAATATTCCAGCCAGAATGGACAACGAATCAATAGCAATAATCACAAAAATACTCAACAACATACAAGAAAATGTATTGTATCAGCATCATTTAGTATACTGTTACCGGGACCTGATGATGCTGTGCAAATTATATACAGCGGAACCTGTCGTCGGAGTAAGGGCAAAAACAGACGGACCTCTCTGTGGATCCACAAAGCAGTTTCCGATGATTGGCCGTGGGTTCTTATGTGTAGTGGACGTTAAACCCCAGTCGATCGACTGTGGCCAGCCACAGTCGCCGATCCTCACTGCTAGTGGCCTCCACTAGTCGCAAAACCTATTCAAACGGACCACTTTTGTAGCTGCCGCAGATATTGATGAGAGTTTACACGGGAGCACGTAAAATGAATTTTGATTCGGACAGATTTTTCATTGAAGTGCAAAACAGACCGGCTATAAGGGATACAAGAACCCGAGGGTATAGTTATGGGGCACTGAAAGGAAAGCGTGGGACGAGGTCTTTGAATTATTTGTTTCTGATTTTAAAGAAGGTATAGGGCAGTCAATGAGGGTATTTGGCTCCGAATTCCATCCTACTACATCGATTTACTTGATATTTTCAGAGTAAGTAGGGAAGAGCTCATGAGACAAAGTCACTTTTATCTTGGGGGGTGGTTCCCACCCCTTCTCGGGAGTGAAAAATGTTTTGGTTAAAATAGCCACGGAAGAGGCCAGAGAACCTAATTTTAAGCAAAAACTGTTCTATCATTATTTTTTGACAACTCAATACTTTTTGAGTTATTCGTGGTTGAAAATTGGCCATTTTCATTGAAAAATGACACCTTTTCGGACGGATTTTTGTGAATACCTTAAAAACTACGCATCTAATAAAAAACTATATAAAATATTTCCGTAGGCTATAAAAAACAAAGAGATTCGTTCCTTCATAAATCTTCTAGTTAAAATAGAAAGAGGGAATATGGTAGGTAAGAAGAGTTTGTTTTTTTGCTGCATGATGAAATCGGTGTATTAAACTTGAAATAACAGAGAAACGGTCGATTTTATGTGTATAATGATACCTACAACTTTTATAGTGCTTGAAAAGACCTTTACAATGAGCAATACTAAATGTCGATTACATTCAAACTAAGCGAGATATTCTGCAAAAAAGTTGATGACTAATATATTTTACGAAGAAATAAGAAGTATATTTAACCCCTCATCCATCAGAATTTAAATACATCGTTTTCCTTCTACATTACTTTTTATTATAGTGTTATTTATATGTTTAAAAAGTGGGACTGGTTTAAAATGAATGGTTTTTGAAAAAAAAAATAAGATTAAATTATATGGCGCATTTTTAAATTTTCTTAAAAATCTTCCTTTTTCTCCATGTAACTCGAAAATGATAAGAGATACGAAAAAAAGATACCACACAAAAATGTAGGGTTTTTTTTAGATAAAAATTTTCTTTTTATTTTTCTGTATCTGCATCTCTTATCATTTCCAAGTTACATGGAGAAAAAGGAAGATTTTTAAGAAAATTTAAAAGTGCTTTCTATAATTTTATCTTTTTTTTTTCAGACATCATTCATTTTAAACTCGGCTAACTTTCTAAACATAGAAATAACACTATAGTAAAAGGTATTGTAGAAGGAAAACGATGCATTTACATTTTGGTGGATGGGGGTTAAAATTACTTCTCATTTTTTCTTAAAACACATTAGTTATCAATTTTGTTTGCAGCATATCTCGCTTAATTTTAATGTAATGGACCTTTAATATAGCTCACTTTAAAGGTCTTTTCAAGCACTACAAAAGGTATTGGTAGCATTATACACCTAAAATCGACCGTTTCTCTGTTATTTCAAGTTGAATACACCAATTTGAGAATGTACCAAAAAACAAACTATTTTCACCTACCATGTCTCTTTCTGTATTATAACTAGAAGAGTTATGGAGGCAAGTGTCTCTTTGTTTTTTTATAACTTACAAAAATGTTGAATATGGTTTTTTTAGTTAGATGCATAGTTTTTAAGGTATTCGCAAAAAACTGTTCGAAAAGGTATTGTTTCAATGAAAATGGCCAATTTTCAACCATGAATAACTCAAAAAGTATGGAGTTTTCAAAAAAAAAATATAGAACAGTTTTTGCTTAAAATTAGGTTCTCTAGCGAATTTCGTGAAAATTTTAACCAAAAAAAATTTCCAACCCTGAGAAGGGGTGGGAACCACCCCCAAGATAAAAGCATCGTGACCCGTCAAAATAGCCCGGTCAAAACAGCCCCGTCAACGTCAAAAAAGCCCCGTCAAAATAGCCCGAACACAAAATAGCCTCGACAAAATAGCCCGCAAACAAAATAGCCCCGACAAAATAGATCGCACACAAAATAGCCCCGGTCAAAACAGCCCCGGCTAAAATAGCTCCGGCTAAAACAGCCTCTTATAAACAATTACATAATTATTTATACAAAGTGTCCAAAAACTTTTTTTTAATTTAAATTATTTGACAAAAAGGAAGAATGTATTTAATTTATTTGATTTAAAATGCATTTTACTGTTGCCCGAAAACAGAAAAAAATGTTTATATCATAAATAAACATTGGTTTTTTGGCTTAACTTAAATCTTCAAACTTCCAAGAGGCAGGGAAGACAGGACTCGAGTTCTCTGAAAAGACCATTCTTATTTAATGTGGTTAAGATAAACATCTGAATAGAGAATACTTACCATTTCCGAAAAAATGTATTTTTAAGGAATTATTTCATGATGAATTCTGAAGGGAGCTTTTTTGTCGGGGCTATTTTGTCGGCGGGCTATTATTCCGCGGCTATTTTGTCTGCAGGCTATTTTGTCGGAGCTATTTTGTGTGCGGGATATTATGTCGGGGCTATTTTGTCGGAGCTTTTTTGACGGGGCTATTTTGACGGAGTACCTAAAAGCATACATCGGCATAGGGTAGACTTTGAATTAGGAGATAAGTAGAGGCAGTAGGATATAATTCGGAGGTAATATCCTATTCTTGCTCCCATTGACTGGCGTAGTAGCCCTATCGAAAAGAATAAATCCCGTAAGCAATATTTTCTCTATTTATACGTATTTACATTTTATTATACATTGGATGCATTCATACTGATCGTCGTATATGACGATGTTTACTTCGATGACGCCGTAATAAAAGAAGTAGAAGGGGACCTTCCTCGTCTGAATCCATCATTGAACTGAACAAAACAAATACTCACAATCTAGTGTGTTTATTTATGTTAAATAGTGGGGTCCCATCCTTAGGCAAAAAAAGGTTTTATTGTTTGTTGTTGAAAACAAAACGATAACGATCAGTTAAAAGGGGGTTGCAAGTTAACATGTTTAGATATATTTAATATCATCATCTCCTTAAGGACCTCCTTCACTCAGTTGTCAGGTTGGGAATCTTACTATTTGTGTGTTTTTTGTTTTGAAAATTGTATCAAACTATTTTACGCCTGTGGATACCAAATACACTGGTTGATTTTTTATGTGCTTCTTTCTGTGATATAGTAGTTATGTTGATTATAGTTACTTCCGAGTATTCGTTACAAATCGTTACTTTTGTATAAAGTAATCGTTTACAGTATTACGTTTCCTTACTTTGATTACTTTTGTTGCTTTTGTATTTGAGTAGCGGTAATCATATCGAGAATCGCATTTCTCAGTATTTCGTATAAGTATTAGATCCGATATAACAACGACCTTCACCGATCTATCTATCTAATGGATAGAAATTAAATGATATGTAATTGTTCTGTCATTAGATGGCGTACCTTAGCTGTAACCCTGGGCACCCAGGTGCTTCGGAGGTCGGTTCTGATTGCATATTCGTGTTCAGTAACCCCAAATACCCCGAAATAAGAAAATCTGGCCCTTAATATACTGATTTTAACATATTTATGCATTTTTCGATGCGTTTTATACACTTTAAAATGTAATAATGCATTTCCACCTATTTTTCTATTGTAGACTTTTTTCCAGACTTCATCCTAATCCTAAATACAATGCAAAAAGTTGCAAGTCTCTATGTACCTATTATATTTAAAAATATATTTATTCCTGTGTTTTTAGTGTTAAATGCCCTCGTCTAATAAAAACAGTCCCATATCTACATGTAAAATTAAATTTGATGATTATATTGAAATTTTATAAAATATTTAAAACTATGGACATTACAAAAACTGATTTTGACGAACACACTTTTTTAAAAAAATATTAGCCGGCAAGCTAATACAATAAATGATTGTGAGTACATCTATTTTTTATTTCATTTTCATTTATTATGAATTCTATGCAACCTATTCAACATTTATTATTGAAAATTTGCAAAGAGCTACAATAAACTTACGTGGATTTCAGTTTTATTTCTAGCATCTTATTTGGTCAACAAAACTTTTAAATAAAATTAGGAGGGTTTTTTTTTATTTAGAAATTCGCATTAACCCGAAGGTTATTAGCGAGAAGCAATTTACAATATTAAAAATTATATATTTACAAACTTAATAACTTTTAAATAGTTTAACATATTTGTGAACGAACAATTTGCACCAAGTGCTTCCTCTAAGTTTGTTGGGATGCTGTAAATTCTTCTTGATGTGGAGAAAACTGGACAGTCTACAATTACATGTTTCACCGAGAGTTTAATGTTACACTGCTCACATTTCGGTTCGGGTTCTTTTGTTATTAAGAACTTGTGTGTCGCACTGGTATGACCTAACCTAAGGCGGGTTATTGTCACTTGATCCCTTCTTTTGGTGGGGAAACATCTCCATGGTTTAATGTTCGGTTTAATATTCCAAAGATTGGACACTGAAAATTGCCACCGGTTTTGCCACTCCTTAGGATACGCGATTTGATATCACTTGAAACATCACTAGTTGTCACATATTTCACGATAGTAGAGTCAGCTGAGTTGACGGCTTCACGCGCACACTTGTCTGCTTCTTCATTACGTCTAATACCAATATGTGATGGGATCCAAATGAAGATTACCTCCTTATTACGATTTTGTATCTCGATCAGATTTTGTTTTATTTTTCCCAGAATGTGATTTTCTGGGTATATTTTTCCTATGGATTGTAGTGAACTTAGTGAATCAGTCAAAATTATGTATTTCTGATCTGGTGAGGATATAATATATGTCAATGCCCCGTATATGGCATATAATTCTGCATTGAAAATACTATAGTGTATTGGCAACTTATATTTTTGGCCCATATTAGAGGATATAACTGCTGCTCCCACGCCATCTGTTGATTTTGAAGCATCTGTATATATTTGAGAGAAATTTGTGTACTTTGGTTTGATTTGTAATAGGTTTTGCAGATTTTGATGTATTATCCTATGGTTAGTAGCATGTTTGTCCAATGAAGTTAAGGTAGGGTTTCTGAAGAGAAAAACACAAAATTTTAAATACATTAAAAATGTTTGTTAAATCTTTTTAAATATATAAAACAGTTATAATAAAAATATCACAATAAACTATAGACCAGGAAAATGTATTCTGAGAATACTTAGTTTTGATCTTATTTGGATAAAACAAGTGATGCTATGATGCTACTTTTGGCTTCCATACTTTTATAGAGCGATCTTGACTACCAGTCGCTATGAAGTCCCGTGATGTTGAGATGTCTAGTGTTCTGATAGAACCTAAAAGAAAAATAGAGATAAAATTTAAGATCAAAGAAATGTCTAAAATAATTGAATCAGTCATTTTGAAAAGGGGTCATCTCCACTTTTTTAAATTTTACAGGGGAGGTCAAAAACTTTTTATCTTGAAGACTATTAGGAAAATAATTGTTTTAAGTATTTTTTGGGTTTAATATTCACTATACAAGCTGATGAATAATTTAAAAATATGTTTTTAGATTTGAAAAGACCTCGAAACCGCAATTTTTTTAAAAAGAGATGACCAGTTTTCAAAATGAACAGGTATGAAAAGAAAAAACTAGTCATTATAATGTGATTATTGTTTATTACACACATTAAACGGCTAAATACAAGCTGATGAATATTTTAAAAATGTTTTTAAATTTTAAAAGACCTAGAAACCTCAATTTTTTTAAATAGAGATGACCCGTTTTTAAAATGAACAGATGAAGTTTATTTTGAAAACGGGTCTTCTCAAATGGGTATTTCTAGGAGATGACCCCTTTTCAAACTGAACTGGTTTGCGGGGTATGCTGTGTTTATGGTAATAACATTGAAAGTTGACCCGTTTTCATGTGGAATAAACGTCTCTATGTGTATTAAATATAAATTCAACGAAAAGTGGAAATGTCAAAAAAGTGGAGATGATCCCTTTTCAAAATGACCGATTGAATTAATGTAATCATTCGCGACTGGACCGGGTTAAACACACAGACGCTTTTAAGAAAAGCAGAAGATAGAGACGAATTTGCAATGGTTCATAGCCAACCTTCGTTAGTTGAGACGGCACTAGGAGAAGAAGAATGTAGTCATTAGTAATCATTAAGGTAGTCTGGGCCTCCGAATAAATAAAGAGAAGACGAAATACATGCTAATCACAGATGACAACTACATAGAGAAAGAGGTCTCAGCAAGTACAGCTACGGGGAATAGAGCATTACAAATGAGATCTAAGCTGCTAAAAAGAATATCTAGATTAAGACTGTATATGTCAATGATTCGCATAAGCTGCTGGTATTTGAAAAACAAGTTCTCAGAATTATATTTGGTCCTTAAAGAGATGAATTGAAAGAAGAGTAGAGGAGGCGCCGTAATGCTGAATTGGTGACTCTGTATGGTACTGAAAACATCGTCAGACATTTAAAAGCTAACTAAATAAGATGGGCAGGTCATGTGGTAAGATCAGAGGAAGACAGAGTGTTAAAGACAGTTACAAATGAATAAACATTTTCCATTTCGTTGCAACCCGAAACTGCAGTCGCATTATATTTCTAGTTCAATCAGAGAGTACAGCAAGAATCTCTACCGGTTTCGGGGCTTCTTAGCCCCTCATCAGGAGATACATAATATACTCTTCTCTCTGAATGAACCAGGATAATACTCCGCGTGCCGTCACGGATTGCAACTAACAAAATGGCAGGGATGCCCTAGCGATATCTGCTAGAAAAAAGTTAAGTTTTTAATCTAATAGCACATAAAATGACATTTAATATACCATTTTATACCCTACCTGATTAAAAACAATGTAAAACCTCTGGTTACACCATCCGAGGCTTCTAAAAATGCAAGCCATGCGGATTCTGAAACTATAGGAAGATGAGGGAATTTTACAATTATAATCCACATCCCATCTGCTCAAATGGTAAATTTGCAGCGAGAATAGTTCCCTTAGTACTCCGCATAGAGTAAATATATAAATTAAAAATGAATAAACATTTTTTTTCAATTTCGTTGCAACCTGAAACTGCAGTCGCATTATATTTCTAGTTCAATCAGAGCAGATGAAATGTGAATTATAAATTGTAAAATTCCCTCATCTCACACTACTGCCGTGTGACATGTGAAAGCACTGTTTTTGTAATCAATCATGTTTAATATTTAGTTGAATTAAAATGTATGAAAGAATATCTTGTAGGATGATTGTTTAGATAAATACCTTATAATCTTCTACAAATTTCAGAAAAATATACAGGGTGAGGCAGATAACTGGCCTATTAGAAATATCTCGAGAACTAAAGGCAACAGAATCATGAAAATTGGAATACAGGGGTTTTAAAGGATGATCTATTAAATGGAAATATTTTCATCTCTTTGCAACTTCCGGTTATAACTTCGGTTATAACTTCGTTTTTTTTAATGGGACACCCTGTATATTTTTACATTTTTGGATTCTCTTCGATGTATTCTTTCTAAAAATATGAGGATTTGTAATGTTATACAGGGTATTTTAAACGATAATTACGTTTTTTTATTAATTTCGTAGCAATATTCACACCCTGTAGAATTGTAGTAGTTTGACAACTAAAACTCTACTTACGTTCAAATGATTTTTAATATAGTCTACTATTGTTAAAAATCATTAGTATAGCTAAATTTTTAATTTTAGTATACAGGGTTGGTCGAAACTCGGAATGAGTATTTTCTGAGTTTTCTTAAATGGAACACCCTGTATTTTAGTATTGTAATGAAATGATATATAATGGTACTTTTTTATTTCTTAAGCATTCCCTATAGCTAACTGCTTTAATTTGTGCTTAATAGTTAGTCGCACCAACAATCTTAACTACGTAGGTATTTTGATAGCTAAACCATTATTGGTAATTTTAAGGATCAGTCTGGATTAATATGTATTTATTTCTGAAAAATTAGTTGTGATTGAATATTTTCACGGCCAACCTAATAAAATTTTACGTATTTTTTGTTGCAATTAATGTTTAGCTTGAATCACCAATAACTCACAAATTAAAGCAGTTAGGTATAGGGAATACTTATAAAATAAAAAAGTACTATGAAATATCATTTCATTACAATACTAAAATACAGGGTGTTCTATTTAAGAAAACTCAGAAAATATTCATTTTGAGTTTCGACCAACCCTGTATACTAAAATTTCAAAATTAGCTATACTAATGATTCTTAACAATAATAGACTATATTAAAAATCACTTGAACGTAAGCAGAGTTTTTAATGTCAAACTATTACAATTCTACAGGGTGTGAATGTTGCTACGAAATTAATAAAAAAACGTAAATATCTTTTAAAATACCCTATATAATATTACAAAATCTCATATTTTAAGAAAGAAGATATTAAGGAGAATCCAAAAATGTAAAAATATACAGGGTGTCCCATTTAAAAAAGCCAAGTTATAACCGGAAGTTGCAAAGAGATGAAAATATTTTCATTTAATAGATCATCCCTCAAAAACCCTTTATTCCAATTTTCATGATTCTGTTGCCTTTAGTTCTCGAGATATTTCTAATAGGCCAGTTATCTGCCTCACCCTATATAGGCCCGAAATGTTGATGACACACTCGTTTATTGGATTAAACTGTTTCAGGATCCATTATATTGTTTTTTAAATGTGGAGAAACACAGCACGAGATTATCCAGCACTAGTGTAAACTAAACATTTTACTCATAAAAACAGAGAGGAGGTTAATAAAATTGATTAAAATTGTGATTAAATCTGATTAAAAACGTAACACCACTATAATAATTAAGCCACAAATTTTAAAGTAAAAAGTAAATACAAAAATAACCCATTAATTTAATCGTCAACTGTCAGTAGTTAAATGTGACAAGAAAATTGACTGAAGGCGACATCTCTGAATTGGAACGGTAACTAATTTGCTGTCTTGACCTTGACCATTTACGTGAAAGGTCTAAAGTATGTATGGTTTGTGGAGTGAATCGAGTTGGATGATGAATGAGTAGTACGGTGAAAGATAATAACTTGCGGCTCGGGAATGCTTATTTATTGACCTCTGTCCTAAAACCCAAAAAGTTATATGAATTAACTCACCTGAGTGTGCAACCACTTCTAATAGAAGTTTTACTTCAAAGATGTCCCACAACGACAAGGTGCCATCCTCACAACCGATAACCAGCAAGTATTCGCTATATTTCAACGACGTCACTGCATTACTCATATTTTTACTGAACACTGGCAGACTTGTATTGACATCCACTATTTGAAACAACTTGTCTTTTGTGCCTAATGCTAACTTCATTCCGTCTGGACTATAACTAAGTGTAGTAATACTTGAAGATTGGGGATTGTATTTTTTAAATAATTTAAAATTGGTCATTTCCCATATGTATATGTCGCCATCTTCAGTCCCAACGGCCAAATGATCGTTATCACTAAAAGTTTACAAAGGTTTATGAGGATATTTTAAATGGTAACATTTTTTTAAACAGAAAAATATAAAATTTAAAATGATGAAAGCGTTAAAGTGTTCAAATTTACAAAAGACAGTTCAGATTTAATTTCAATACAGAGCACCACCATTCACTTATAGGTATTTCATCCCTATGGAATCCTGAGAACTGTGGTAAGCTCTATAAATGAAACAAAATCTTTCTGCATTGTTAGCAAGTTATTTAAAAATTAAATACAAATTAGAATAAACGTAGACGTTGTCCAGTAAAGATTATTACTATTATTCACCATTAACTACTAACCTAACATTAAAATTATAATGCATTTTATTCCAGCATTATTACAATAGGGAACTTGCATATTTTTATTTTACTACGTAACAATGTTCAGTTTCGTTTCAAAATAAGATTTCCAAAATTTCACGCCTGAAAAACTGATAGTAACTTAGCAATACAAATTTAAAATTTTCTGTGTATTTAAATCATTTGAAACGATCGAAAAAGCGCGCGAACACTTGTGACGTCACCAAGTTATATTCTGTCATGACAGATCTCCTGTCTCGTATAAAAGTATAAACCATTTTGTTTACATTGATGTTTGATACAGTTTTTGAAGAGATAGTATTGAATTGTGTGTGTTTACTACGGAAACTAAAAGAAATACTGTTAAGTGTTGTTTAGTATCATTGTTTAAAAGTACAGCCATTAAAACCCCCAATAAAATATTTATTATATTACCAGTCGATAAGAAACGGCGTTTAATAAAGTTATTACATGCATATTGAAAGGACATTAAAGACACTTTAGTTAATTCTCAAGGTCTTCATGTACGTGAAAATAATTTTAATGTAAGTATTTAATATCTGTTGTCTGCTTAATAATTTTTTTTAATAAACCAAATGTATTTTGAACAAAAACAAAAGAAAACTTTTGGTATATTTTGGTAGATGTACATTACAGATTGAATATTTACCTATAGAATAGTTTTCTGGAACCGCATTTACCATAAAATTAAAATAAACTAATCATAATAATAAAATTTTATGTTCAAAATGGGTAAGATATCAGACTGACTTTTAGAAAAATCCTCTTCAGTTATTTTAAAAAAATAGTTGTCTTAACAACAACACTCAAATATTATGAAATATATAGTTCACAGCAACTACAGTCGGAAAAATGAAAGAATACCCATGAACGAACATATAAAACACGCTGTATTTTCCTGTCACCGTGTCACACAAAAAATTGGCAAGCGCAAGTACATGTATTAATTATTATTACATGTACTTGCGCTGTACATGTATTAATTATTATTACATGTACTTGCGCTGGGAAATTTTCTTTGTGACACGGTGACAGGAAAATACAGCGTCTTTCATATGTTCGTTCATGGGTATTCTTTCATTTTTCCGACTATATCTAAACTAAAGATTTATAAAACTGAGGTACACCATAAAATGACTACAACAAGTAAACGAATATCAAACGTAATGAATTAATGGCGCGGACCTTGAACATGTTTAACTTTATGACGTCACGACCAATGAGGGTGCCTTTTGGACTGGCTGCTATAATTTGAATTTTCTCTCAATTTTAATTGTTTTTAGGGGCCAAACTAAAGACAAAAACAATTTTTGTTCTTTGATATATTTACTAAATTATGTTCTTTTGTGATTTATAGCATTTTTTGCGAATTTAAAATTTTGTTCCTTACTGTTAACAAGGTAATAATTATGAACTTAAATGTACTTACTTGTTAAAACTTAAGCAATTAACTGCTGAATTGTGGTCGATATGCTTCTGGCATTGTATGGACGTTACTGATCCATTACTGCTTAGTCCCTTCCATAGCTTTACCGTGCAGTCTGCACTACCAGAAACTATAACATTCGAGATTTTACCATATTCCAGGCAAGTTATTGCGTCTTCGTGAGCTAAGACATTGTCAACAACTCGACCATAGTCTAGATCATATAAGGATCTAAAAAATATATTTTTATTTCTACAATACTATACAACACTGATTTTTTTTTCACAAAATATTTTTATATTAACTGATATGATGATTTCAAAGTAATGACACACTTTGAAGTTATACACACGTATCATCCACAGTTGAATAAGGAATAAATGTGAGGAATATACCATAGTATTTGTGGACAACCTAAAAGACCTACAAGTCCTTACGAACAAAATCATCCATTACAGTCAACAACATGGACTTAATAACATAAAGAAGACAATACTTAGTGCTTTGTCTAGAGTCTAGAAGAATAGTGCCCTCAATTTTAAAGAATAGTTTCCGAATATATGGGTTGGTTCCCTGGTATGCTAGGCAGGAACTACAGGAAGTAAAACAAGGCAAAAACTATAGAAAAACATCATCATTAACCCGTACGCGTCCACTGCTGAACATAGGTCTCCCTCAGCTCTTTCCATCTGTCTCTGTTTTGTGCGGCTTGCATCCAGTTATCGATAACATGTGTACATATACAGTGCGTAAATCGTTCAGCTGGACATAGGGAACATACATTGTATATATTTAGGCACATAAATACATACATTGTATTATATTAAGATAATTGTGGCAACTTCGCTCTCTCAATGACAATATAGTTGTAAGCATTAAGGGGCATTAACCTCAAAATTGACAATTAATTTCGGGTGATACAAATAAAAGTCAAAACATGACATTGTAGTAGAACTACAGTGTCTGTTTAATTTGGAAATTAATTTTTAAATAAAAGATATTTTAAAAATTAAAGTAAAATTATTAATTCGTCAGTCATAATCTTTGTTTTTGATTTATTTATGGACTGCCTTGAATTCAAAATCACTCATTCTATTCGTTCTAACAGTTCTATGTTCTATTGCACCAGAAACTCGAACTCGAACAGAAGTTTCAACTAACACAGGTTAGCGCAGTTGCCACAGTGATCTCAATGTATATTCCCTATGTCCAGCAGAACGATTTACGTACTGTATGAGATTGTGAATACAATCTTAGGGTTGGACTGTATGAGGATTTACTGGTTCAGATTTAAGTGGGAGAATAAGGTATAAGGTTTTATACAAACAATATTAATATGTGTATAAAGTCTTACCAAACTGTGAAGCCTTGTCTGGAACACTGAAGCAGGTCACATACGAGTTGATTGTTTCCGTACCACGTGCCTCGTGTTATGACTGTTGCGAAATCGTGTATGACGTCACTCCCGAATTACTGTTAATGATTACTGTTCGTGCACGTAACGTAAAACGTATTGTTATTTCGTTTCAGCCCAAAGGAAAGGCTGAGAAGGCCGAGAGGAGGTTGGCTCACCCTACGGTGGTGTCGGAGAAGAAAGTTACTTCTTGACCGTAGAACGGCTGATGAGATAGAGAGCATGATCTGTCCCGAATCCAAAAATGTCTGTCTGTAAGGAATGAGGAGAGGGGGTAAAAATAGGAGATATGGAATGGTACTATTTAACAGGGCTGGCTTGAGACTTATTTAAATTCACGGTTGTAATAAGAGATTTAATGCAGTAAAAAATATAAAAATATTTTTTGCATGTGAAAATTGAACAACATGCTTCAGATCGTCGGCCCATCTGGTTGGTGGGCTTCTTCTGCTCCGTAGTGCTTTTTCTCGTGGCCTCCAATCGACAATACGTTTTGTCCATCAGTTGTCTGACAATCTGTCGACGTGTTCTGCCTAGTTCCACTTTAGCGACGCGATTTTTTCGACAACGTCTGTTGCTTTTGTTCTACGGCGTATTTCTTCGTTTGGGCTTCGGTCCCTCAGGGAGACACCCAACATCTAGCGCTCCATAGACCTCTTAGTTATGCGAATCTTGTTCACTACCTTTTTTGTGAGTGTTAATATTTCCGCTCCATAAGTGAGTACAGGCAACACACACTGGTCAAAGATTTTCCTTTTCATTATTAGCACCAGATTAGTCATTATTAGCGTCTTGTTGATGTTAATCTTTAATCCGACCTCTAAGGCTAAGAACAGAAAAAGTGGGTCGAGGTGGAGGTGTAGGTCGCGGTGGATGCTACTAGTTAAGTCGATGTCGACAGCACATAGCAAGGAGGTCACCTGCGCTGTCAGTCGAGCTACAGCAACTATCAAGTGAAGTAGTTTAATGAAATTTGAATGACAAAAGACTGTGCTTTTGCGATGTTGTGTCAGTCAAGTGACGATAGTGATGAAATGTCAGCTGTAAATAATAGGACGCTCCTTCATATTCCAAAAATTTACTGAATTTAATTACTTTAGAAATTCAAAAATAAACTGAATACAAAAAAGGGATTATATAAAAAGTATTAACTCAGATAGCGCAGGTAATGACAACTTGGCTTCTAACGGACCAATCACAGGGAAGCATTTTTGTAGGCCGCGCAGTAGACATCCATGTAAAACAAACTCATTTTATTTTCAAAAGCATCGATGTAAACCTCCTGGATGGCATAGCGCTAAACCTCCACCGCGACTTACCTATTCTGTTCTCTTCCAATCACTACAATGTGTTTGTTTTACATGGATATCGATATCGACCTCGACCTCCACCTCCACCGCGACCCACTTGTTCTGTTCTTACCCTAAGGAAGCTTGATATTGCATCATCCATACGATCGGCTATAAGGACGATGTCATCTGCGAATCTCAAATGACTGAGCTTTTCTCCATTTATGTTGATGCCATATTCGTTCAGATCTGCCTTCTTAATAGTTACTTATGAAACAGTTCGTGAAGTATGCTATTTGCGAACGCACGCAATGTTTAGATACTAGCACTATACTGCCGTCCTTAGGAAAAACACCGCATATGCAAAAATTATGAAAATTGAGTTAGGAGCGAAAATTTGATCTAGAGGGTTTATATTACATGATTATTTAAAAAAAGTACAGTATTTACAACCCCAACTATATATTCTGAAAGAAATACGAAACCTAGCATCTACAAAAACATGCGTGGAACTAAGGAAAAACCCCGCAACTACAACATTACTTAGGTAAAACCCCGTATATACTTGTCGGAGCCTGCAGTTACTGTGTTTATTCTAAGCAATACCCAATTGCGGTGTTTTTGCTACGTAATTGGCGCGGTTTATCAATTTATTTACTTTCTTTTCAACTTGTGTATGGTGCGATTGTGTTAGTTTGTGTCTTAAGAAACAACGTAAAATTTTTAATGTTGAAAACCAAGTAGAGTAAGTAGTCTAGATTAAAAAAATTGCTTAAATACTTTTTTTTTAATTTGCTTAAAAAGTTTTTGTAGGTACAGTTAAAACAATTTAAGATGTTTTAATCATATTCATTGAATTTGTAAAACAACATAATAATTTAATTTACCTACAATTACATTTCCTTGTATATACATATTGTAAATTCTGACGCTATAGCTGCTCAAGATATTTGTATTAAGTATTTCGAACCAGGACACACCTTCATGTCCGCCGATAGTTTCCACCATCAGGTGGAACTGTTTAAAAAAAGAAAAAAAACTACGATTTTAATGATTTTGTGACAGCTGTTGGAAAGGCAAGTTTAAAAAAGGTTACAATGAAAAGAATGCAGTATACAGATTTTTTTAAGTGGGAAAATTTCGCGTCACAAACAAAAATTAAAAAAATAGAGAAACGTCCTTACTTGGCGAAAATAACAAATTGTTGCCAACAGGGGATTATTTCCTCTAAAAAGTACAAGTTAACAAATAAATCCGATAGTATGTTTGAAATAACTTTTCTTCAAAATAAAGTTTTAAATAAAAAACTTCCCAATCCTCAGGCATTTACATCTCCTTGTGGAGTATCAAAAAATAAAAAAGAAACCCTTATTAAAAATCTAAAAATCATAATGCCTTCAAATAGATTACAATTTTGAGAAAACCTTGAGTAAGATAAGAATTAATAAAATAATTTCTTTGTATATTTATTTTTTTTTATTTTTTTTTAAATTTTGTTTGTTAGGGTTTAATCGGTATAATAAATGTGTTTTTTTTTATTAAATATGTAGATTTAATAAATTATTCAAAAACTCATTTTGTTGTTTAACTATATTTTATGTAACATTATGCTAAGAAAAAACATCGCATATACATAACATCCGTAGATGCTGTAGTTTTACTTAGCAATTCCTAATATTACTTACAATTTTTTTCCCAGTATCTGCCATAGTAGGCATAAAATTAGGATAAATTACTGCTACTTTTTTTTTAAACACAGTTTATTTACAGACTTAGTGATATAAAGTAAAATCGTTTCTAACCACATTGTTGTAACAATTTTAGCACCTTTTAAAAGTTGCAGATTCTTTGAAGTCCATTTACTCATTTTTATAAATACTGTAGATGCGGTGGTTTTCCTTAGGAGGGCAGTATACATCGCGTAAGTTCGCAAAAAGTACTTCACGTACAGTTTCATACAATATTTTATCTACGATAAACAAATAAAAAAACTGTAACTCTTCGTCACTGGAATTTCTTTCAAACCACAAAGCTGTCAAAACTTTTGTTGTAATTTATTGCTCACATGTCATCACCACGACAACGCGAAAGTTAAGGATATTTGATTATATGAAAGTGTGCCAAAAACAGTGCGAAAAAGTGAATCCCATTTAAAATACATTGTTACTTTACGCACACTTTAAATCCTTCACGCACTGCTATCTATAATGACAGTTTTCACAAACTAAAAACTTATACATAATATGGATAGAGTAGATAAAAGTCTTTAAAAAACATGTGGATAAAGAAAAACTAGCTCTTTTCAAAACAAGTCTAGAATGGGACAGTGGCAATGAAGATTTATTTCTCTTTCACTTTTACAAAAACATTTACATAAAATACAGTTTTTAGAAGAAGAAATAAATAATTTTAAAGCGAAAGAACCGAATAATAAAGACATTACTGACGATGCTACTTATATTGAGGACATACCAAATGATGAAGACAACCCTAACGTTGAAAACACTTAAGAAAAAAAATTACTTACATTTCGTTATCCCAACTAGCTATTATAAGTACGCTCGTATTTGGCAACTGGATACAACTACTTAAAGGCATATTTCCTATGTTGGCACTTCTGATTTGTTTGTTTTGGGGGACAGAAAATACCTTAAGCTTTGAATCGTGGCCTACGGAAGTTATACGTTCACCATCCTCGTTTATGAACAGGTGGCTAACTGAATTTTTGTGTGAGTTAAAGCTAGTTATCAGTTCAAGTTCACTAGCTTGTTTCCATGTATCTGGAATAAATAATATGTATTAGCTCAAGAGATAAATATTACCAAAATTAGTTACAAAAATGAAAAATACCTTCAAAGCTTAGTTCGATCGGTTTCAGTTGAAGTGGTTCTGTCATAAGAGTGAGACCAGTCTTTCTTTGTGGATGAGGAACTCGAAATACTTGTTTTGGAATTTGTCCGAACTCCATTATTTGAACTTCTAGAGCATGTCTCTCGTTTAGATCCGAAATGGCGTCCAAATCGATTGCGCCTTCGTAGCAAAGATGGTAGAATACTAAAATGTACATAATTGATTAATATTTTTAGAATTGCGTCGGAATACTACTTTTTGGCGTTTATTTAGTCACAAAATACAATGACAATCACAAATGGCATACTCATGAAAATATAGCAAAGTGAGAATAATAAGTAGTTTGGCTAAGCTTCATAGTTTAGGCACAGTATAAAGAGGGACAGTAAAACCACTTCTCTGTCGGCACTTTGATCTCAAGAAGTAATACCGGCAGTACGCAATTGATAATTCAGCAGTGGTGGATGCGGGTTTCCCTGTTACAACCCGTACGTTTATATGCGACTAGCAATGCGAGAGTGGGGCAAAAGCGGCTAAGAACATTGCGCGGTCGCCATCCGCGACTACAGATTTTACTTCCAATTTTTCGGAGAGTGGTTCTACTGTCCCTCTTTATACTGTGGTTTAGGTAATTTCATCACTGCTCAATTTTGAGGTTTAAATGTAGTTTAAGTCATACACTACGGGCAGAGATACTTGAGGAATATTGGAGGGCACATGACAATCCCCCCCCCCCCCAATAAATGGACCAATATAAAACGGTCCTTCAACATCTACCTACTAAATGATATTGATGAAATGGTATTGATATACTGGGAGGAGGCTGCTTCTTTACCGTCATTAAATAGCTTCAAGCTTTGTGTGGTACTCTGTGTTAGTTAATTTTTCTGTGATTTTCCTGATTTCTCGGTTATTTGAATTTCCTGCGAAGAGAATCAAACCATCAAAATTTCAAAGATAATCAGTCCATAAAAGCGCCAAGACCAACCCACTAAAAGCACACAACTCCCATAACAATGAAACACCCATCTGAGAAAAAAAGACAATGGTAATGATGATGATGAGAAATATTGTCAGTGATGGATCAGAGCCACAGGAGAATACATGGACTGTTGCTGCTATATCGTCTCTGATAAAAACGTCAGGGAGAAATACATATTCCAGCTCACTGATTTGAAAACACTGGCCGAAAAGACTATACGCCTTGATAATAATTTTAAATATAGAGGTGTCAGTACAAATTACGACAAACTAAAACAAAATTTTTAAGTAAAACAAAAACACAAGTATACTGTTACTCTGTTACATTAGTTCCTGTCAATGACCCACTAGATAATTATATTAATGGGGCCCCAAATAAACAACGCTCTGACGCCTGGATGACTTTGAAACCAATTTTACCGCTGGCTGGGATCTAGATGATGCCTCTGTGTCTATAGACTATTCCAGATTGTTCGACGGACGGGTCGAACGAGAACCAGAGTCCCGTAGAGGTTTCGAGAAGCAGAACAATAACCATAAATACGGAATAACTTGAAACGTTCATTCAGTCTGAATAGAAAATCGATATTGATTGTACTTATAGACCAGTAAGGATCTGTTTTTAGGTGGATGTGAGAGGTCATTCAGATTTTTGCGGATAAAGTTAGGTGATAACTTCGTTAATAATAATTGATTTATGCTCCTTCTCAACTATGCCCGGAACATTAATAAAAAAAATAAAATATTTAAAAATTTCAAAAACTTTCGTTGTTTTTCTACTTTTTTGGCTTATAACTTTAAAACGATTCATTTTGGAACAAAGTCGTATAGGAATAAAACAAAGATAATTAAATTTTCTATTAGATGCGATTGGTTAAAAATGTCTTAATTTATCACCCTTGCTGCAAAATAGCAATAAATATAAAATAAGGGGGCAAAACAAGCCTGTCTTATTCGCTTAAAAATTTTTTGTAATGTGCTAAAACCGTATACCAAATTTCATTAAAATTGACTTACTAGATTTTGAATAATAATTTTGCAATCTAAACTTTTTTTAAAAAATTAATTTTTTTTTAAATCTTTCACAACAAAAACTAGAACATACAAATATTTGTCAATTTTTTTACATATAAAGAAGCACTCCACCTATCTAATGCACTTTTCAGAATTGAAATCGGATTGTTTAAGCAGCCTCAGCCATGTTTTAAATTTATAAACAATTTTTTGGCTTATAAACAAATTAGTCCTGTGGCCAGGAGGGGTGCTACGGGCTCCTTTATTTAGATGGACTTACCCAAGATTTTTATGTATTTTTGACCCGTAGAACACGATTTTTTTGGGTAACAGTTGATCCGAATGTCGATAAGATTGTTATAAACAAAGAACTTGAGGAATTACATAACATCGATTTTTTGCAGAATAAAACATTTTTTTGTATTTCTTGGGTAATTCTAAGCAAAAAATGTTCTTACAAGTTTTTTCGTAGGATGCATAGTTTTCGAGATGAACGCAGTGAAACTTTCAAAAATTCAAAAAATTGCAATTTTTGAACGCGAATAACTTTTGATTAAAAAATAAAATAGCAATTCTACTGACAGCATTTGAAATTTTAAGTCAAATTATATCGGTTTTAATTATTTGCATTGCTAAAAATTAATTTTTTTATTATTAAACAAATTTTTTTATAAGCCAAAAAATTGTTTATAAGTTTAAAACATTCCTGAGGCCCCTTAAATAATCCGATTTTAATTCTGTAAAGTGTATTAGATAGGTAGAGCACCTCTTTGTATGTAAAAAATTAGGCAACTTCTAAATGGTATACTTTTTGTTCAGAAAGATTTTAAAAAATTTGAACTTTTTTAAAAACATTTAGATTGCAAATTTATTATGCAAAATCTATTACGTCGATTTTAATGAAATTTGGTACACGGTTTAAGTATATTACAGATAATTTCCTAAGTGAATTACGAAGGTTCTAAGTGCCACCAAAGTGGTTAAAAACATTGAATAACAACAGGCGTATTTTGCCCCCTTATTTTGTATTTATTGCTATATTGCAGAAAAGGTAATACGTTAAGACATTTTTGACCAGTCGTATATCATACAAAATTCAATTATCTTTATTTTATTTTTCTAGGACTTTGTTCCAAAACGAATCGTTTTAAAGTTATAAGCAAAGAAAGCAGAAAAAAATCGACGTTTTTCGAAATTTTTAAATATTTAAATTTTTTTATTAATGTTCCGGGCATATTTGAGAAGGAGCATAAATCAATTATTATTACTGAAGGTGTCACCTAACTTTATCTGCAAAAATCCGAATGCCACCTTTCACATCCAAAAATAGACGTTTTTTCACAGATCCTTACTGGTCTATTAATTGTAAGTCGGGAATCTAATAAATGAGTTACATAAATTATGTTTTAGTGTAGGTATATTTTAATATAAATAAATTAAAAATAAGTAAATAAATTAAAATAAAAACTACATAAATTAAGTGTTAAAATCATTACAATACTTACAGTTGTGAGCCTGTATAGCACGTTCTCCTTTTTGCTTATACCCGAAGATCAAATCGATCCACTTATGCAGGTTTTCCGAAACGATTTCGCTCTCCAACGCATCTCTTAGTTTGTTAATAAAGTCTTTGGGGCTGCTCGCCCAAGGCGGTAATTCCACGTTGTCCACTTTTAGATTATTATATCTATATCCAAAGTTGATTCCCATGTTATTTACTGAAAAATATTTATGTGAATTCAAATAAGAACTACACAGAGTGGGCCAAACAAAAGAGTCCACCTCGATATTTGGTAGTAATTGTTAGATTTTAAGGAAATAAAAAACAGGTCAATTTTTGATCTAAGGGGGACACATTTTTACGATGCATACATCTGTCATTTGTCAACCTCTTCCCTTCTACTTTCCCCATCCCTTATTTTTAAATAGGGAATAGGGGTCGTGTGCTAGCTCATTTGAAAGGTTATTCAATTCTCTATTCAGTAATATCAACATTAACATAATTATTTCTATAGGTTGTCCAAGAAAAATTATTTTGAATTAAATTAATTGACAAAAAAAAGAATGTGTGTGTACTTTGTACGCACGTAAGAAGTTATACTTTTATTATATGATTATATGATTATAAACGAAATTAATATACTTTTTATTTATATTTTATTTAAATATTAAACTAATTTATACTTACTACTTCTCAAACATTTTTATTAAAACAGTGCCAAAAATTAAAATAATAAAAGAATAAAACACACACAAACACATTAAAAATGCCACAAATGATTTCTGAACATTAATTGTCGGAAATTTTTTTAACTAAATACGTATTTTCTGAAAATAAAATTATATAATAAATATACTTTCAATCATCAAATGTATAAAAAAATAAAAAAATAAAAGTTTCTATTGGGATTCGAACCAACTTATCAGCGCGGTTGGTATTGGCGTTGTATTGGGGTTAATTCGCATTAAACGCTTCGTCACGGAGAAAATGTGTCATTATGTGCGAAGATCGACTAACTAAACGGATTAAACTTTTGACATTTTTGAATTAAATCAAATTATTTTGATTTTGAATTGAAATGATTTAGAATTAAAAAAATACAACAAAACATAGAGTAAGAAAACAATATATTAGGTGAATATTGATAGAAATTTTGATGGTAATCAAATTATGTAAAGTATTACATACTATGTATTTTGGTAGGTTCAAATAGGTAGGTACCTATGATACATTTACAATTATTACGTACCTGTTGCTTTAAAAACTATTTAAAAGTCACTACAATTATAAACTGTTTTGTTTCTGTCCTCACAACAATAAAACTAATATATTATACATTTGTTTACCTTCATATTGAACAATTATTTATTATTGACAGATCATTTCAACACTCAATCAGCAGTGGGATTACGAACACTCGATACGAATCGTATCCGCCATGTTTTACCATAGCGCCTTATGGTAAAACATGGCGGATACGAGTCGTATCGAGTGTTCGTAATCCCTATGCAGAGCCCGTATAACGACTAATACCATACTGTCGGTGTGCGCATGCGCGCAGAGTAATATAAATTCACCCTCAATCTCAATCGCGCCTAAAGAAGTATGACTTCAAAAAGAAGAATGTAATGTGTTCTATAACACATTACAGAAGACTAAAAATAGTTTTGTGGTAAAATGGTTCAAGCGCACTTAAACCCGTTTATTACTATTTTTTTACAGAATACTAAAAATAGTTTTGTGGTAAAACGGTTCAAGCGCACGGTTAAACCTGTTTACTACCAAAACAAACTGCAATTGTTTTCAGTGAACTAAATGTAATGGCGATAGATGACGACTGTAGGGCGAAATATGCTTAAATCGTTTCACCACCAAATTCTAATACCATTTAAGTATGCGAATCTGTACTTAGAGTAAAATTTTAAAAAAAGCGCATTTAAACCCTTTTACTTCTAACCCCCTCAATATTTATATATGAATAATGGTTATAATTTCCGAAAGAGAAACAATAACGAACACGAAACATTCTAAAAAATGGAAAACGGAGCTAAACTGAGAGGACTGGTAATATATGAGAATAAAACAACATACATGAACTAAGCAAGAAAAAGAAGGCGTTAATGACAGAACTGACAATACACGCACGCAGCTTCGAAGAAGTTGAAACGTTCAAATATTTGGGTTTACATATTAGTCCACAGAAGAACAGAGAGTGTAGATATGAAAACACGAATTCAAGCGGGAAATAAGGCGTTCTACAGAAATAAAAAAAAAGATTGTTTAGAGATAAGAAGATAAGCCAAAACACACAAATGAAAATCTAAAAAACGACCGTAATAAGACCAATAGTGGTATATACTACACAGACATTTACATTAACAGCAAGAGAAGAAGAGCAACTGAAAGTTTTGAGAGGAAAGTTATGAGAAAAATACTAAGACAAAAGAGGGAAAACGAAAAGGATGCAAAACAATGGATGAATCACGAAACACAAGCATGTATGGGTCAGGAGAACATAGTTATGAGCAATAAAAGCACAGAGAATTAGAAGGTATGTGCACATAATGAGAAGAGAGACGAGCAATCCGTTAAGAGTTATAACGGAGTGGATATCACCAGGTAAAAGAACCAGAGGTTCACCTAAACTGAGATGGAGGCAACAAGTAAAAGAAGACTTATGAAGTATGGAAATCAGAAATATGGTAAGGGCAACAAAAGAGAGAGAAGAATGGAGAAAAGTAGTGGAAACAGTGAAGTCACACCAGAAACTGTAAAACCAAAACCAGAATCTTTAAAGGATCTTTAAACCCACACAAAAAGGATCTTTAAGTGAAAACAGCTTTAGTTTCCTCGGGAGCGTATAGTTTGTATATACAGTGTGTCAATTTTAAAACTTACAATGGCTATATCTCACGAACAAAAGCTGATATCGAAAAATGCTTGAAACCGTTTCTAGGATAGTAAGGGGGAACTAAAATGACATGAAAGAGAACTCACCCCCATCAACCCTCTAGGCCCCACCCATCACAACCAAAAAAGTTTAAATTGCAAACCCCTACTTGTGATACATCATTGAAAAGGCTATAAAAAATGCTATTCAATGGTATAAATAATAATTATACAGGGTGAAGCAATAATTGTGAAACTTTGGCTTAAATGAAAAATTTAATAAGGTTTTGTTGAATTACAAATTTATTAAAAATGTCAATTAAGTAAATACTTAATGTGAATTCCGTTGTTTGGTAAACAATAATACAGCCTATTTTCAAATTCTGCACAAAATTTAGCAAATGTTCTAGTAATAGGGCGACATGCTTGAGTAATTCTTTCTCGCAATTCCCCAAGTGAAGCAAGTGGAGTTTTATAAAAAACTGATTTAGGGTAACCCCATAGAAAAAAATAATATACCATCCTACTATAAAAAGTGCTATCCAATGGTATAAATAATAATTATACAGGATGTTAATATCAGCTGGCTTACTATGACTTTTGTATTTGTAATGCTATCTCCCGGACTATTATTTTAAATGGTAACTGTCCGCTCGTACTTTTTTTTGTTAATTCAAACTTAATTTGCCATTTTTGCCTTAAATCAGTTGTTTATAAAACTTAACTTGCGTCACTTGGGAAATTGCGAGAAATAATTACTCAAGCATGTCGCCCTATTACTAGAAAAACATTTGTCAAATTTCGTGCAGAATTTGAAAATAGACTGTATTATTGTTTACAAAACAACGGAACCCACTTTGAATATTTACTTAATTGACATTTTTATCAAATTTGTAGTTCAACAAAACCTCATTAAATTTTTCATTTAAGCCAAAGTTTCACAATTATTGCTTCACCCTGTATAATTATTATTTATACCATTGGATAGCATTTTTTATAGCCTTTTCAATGATGTATCACAAGTAGGGGTTTGCAATTTAAACTTTTTTGCTTGTGGTGGGTGGGGCCTAGGGGGTTGATGGGGGTGAGTTCTCTTTCATGTCATTTTAGTTCCCCCTTACTATCCTAGAAACGGTTTCAAGAATTTTTCGTTTTCAGCTTTTGTTCGTGAGATATAGCCATTGTAAGTTTTAAAATTGACACACTGTATTTATGGTTATACTTACTTAAAAATTTTCCCTGGTCGCTTATATCATAAAATTGTGGTATTAGTTCCTTAAAATCTGACATATTATTCAAACAATTCTTGTAAGCATCTGCCACAGAGTTGAACATACGATCCGGGTGATCGAATCTACCACTTTGCAAACACAAAACGTAGTGGGGATACAACCTTGCTAGGTAGTAAAGCACAAATCCCGGTGTAGAATAATGGGAGCCGTACAAAAATTTGTTGATGGTCATTTCTTGATACCTCTCTAGTAATCGGTTAAGACGGACTTCGTTTAAGGCACCCACAGGTTTCGACAGGTCTCGGTAATTACTGGGATCGCTAAAGTCCAGTTTCTCGTCCGAGTAGTTCGATACAATCCACGGGAAGACTGGGTATTGCGTTAGGTCGTTAAAAGTCCTATCTCCTAAACTGAAAAATAAATAATATTTCAGCTAGTTAATAAGTTATCGATAAATCACAGTAAGGAACGCCACACAGTGGTCCAAAGTCTCGAAAAGATGGCTAAAATATTTTTTTTACACATTGGTGGGGTCAGGGGTGAATATAAAAATTATAAAGGATTTTTTGTGACGTTCGTGATCGAACCAAAATTTTGGAGTAAGTAGATCATGACGTAACTAAGCAAAATCTCCAGAGGGCGGAAACCAGAGTTGGGGTTGAGGGTAGTTTTAAAGGGTCAAAGTCGCAGTTTGTATTATTTTTTTGTGACGCAGCACAACATTTTCCCCCACGCAGCGTTCCGCCCCTGGAGATTTTACTTAGTAATGTCATGATCTACTTATTCCCAAATTTTGGTGCACTATCTCAATCACGAACGTCGCAAAAAATCCCTTATATTTTTTATATTCACCCCTGCCTCACCTCTTTGTCGTCCACGCAGCGTTTCACCCCTGGATATTTTACTTAGTTACGTCATGACCTACTTATTCCCAAATTTTGGTGCACTATCTCGATCATGAGCGTCACAAAAAAAATAATAAAAACCACGACTTTGACCCCTTATAACTACCCTCGTCCGCCACGCTGGTTTCCGGCCGTTGGGGAAAGTCATGTACACAACTAATTCAACATATCCCCGTATAGTTTTTCCACATTACTTATCACGCACAAAATCCGCTCCCAGCTCTTAGACTATACCGCTCTGATACTTCATCTACTTCACGTTCGTTTGAAGGTTTTTGTGGCTGTTTACCTAAACGTTGTTACAACTAACCACTTTGCTGCTGTCGGTAGTTTTTTTGTTTGCAAATATTGGAACTGTGCAAGTTCGGAAGAGCGACACCTAGTGTCATAAATCAGCAACATTTTTAGCACTTTTAATTATATTGCCCAATTATATTAGTCCTGGTTACTGGATAATTGTCAAAGCCATAGCCCAAAAAAAGAATAAGAAAAAAAGTAAGATTGAGGTAACGTTATTAAATGGTAAACATTGTATGTAGTAAATAAAATTAATTATTAAAATGCAGTATTACAAGTAAAATACAATTAATTAACTTTACTTAATTGATTTTGATAATTTAAGTGAGGGTTATGGTATAATGAAACTGTTTACACTTAAAAGTGAACTTTTATTTCATGTTTACTTCAAATTGATTATAAAATCGGGCGCAAGAAAGCATAATTTAGGTTATGTTGCTTACTTCTGCTTTGTTATGATAGAAATCCACTTTTCTCTTTGTATTAATTTATGCCTAGAAGTTGGAAACGAACAGACCTTAAATTGACAACTTTTTGTTGTATTTTTACAATTTATAACACAGCATTTGTGAAATCCCATTTTCTTCAATGACAGTAGGTATGAAATATGTCAATATGAAATTATTTATGAAATCTAAGAAAGTTCCAAGATTTTCCGCTACTCGCGCACGATCGTGTCGTGGTCGGTCTGGTTGAATCTTTTATTGTCCCTTAGAAAGTCTTAACGAAAATATGCCGTTAGTTAGGTGAATTTCTGTACTGCTCAGACCACACACAAAGTATATGACACAGGATCGCACCCAATGGAGAAAGCAAGCTAACAATATTGTCATCATGCCCTTACAAGGGCTGAAGGAATGAGATAGAGGATTTACCTGTTAATGTAAAGTAGATATTCGTAGTTTGATATGATTCCATTTTGCCACTGAAGCGTTATCACATCCTGTTGCAATTCATCCAGTTTCAATTCTTTTTGACTAAGCAGACTCTCGTACAATTCATCGCGCAAACTTTGGCTTCTAAACGAAAAATATATGTGAGGATTTGGCGAATTGTCACTACAATAAATTTCTAATCCCTAAAAAAAGTAAGAGCTGAAATATATCATGGAAACATTAGTGTTGCTACTTACGATTTGTCTTAACAAAAATCTTCGTTTGACTATTTGCTTAATACTACTGAGGTCAATCTTTGCGGGGTACTGCAAATAAAATATGAAGTTCAGTTATTTTTTATAAAAATTCATTAATTATTTTATATAATACGAGGGCCATAAAAGGTAAAAAAGGTTCCCTATGCTGCATCAAATCTTCTTTCTCTCAACCCACCACTTTCGCCTCGCTGCATTGCTCAGTGTCGGCCTAGCGCCTTCGAAGATGGAGGTCCTGGTCGTTGTTGCCGCCATTCTGAAATTCATGCTGATATGTTTTTTAAATTCAAAATGGATTTCATCTATTGAGAATCATCATCAGTTAATCGACGTTTATGGGTAAAAGTGCATATCTATTCAACATGTTCGCAAATGGTATAGAGACTTCAAATTCATCGTGAATTTCCGATCGGCTTTCACTAAATTTCCTACACCATTTGGGAACATTTTGAACAGATATGCACTTTTACCGATAAACTTCGATTAACTGAAGATGAATGTCAATAGGTGATATCCATTTTGCATTTAAAAAAAAATTAAAGCACTCATGGGAGTGCCAACAGAAGTGAAAACTTCTTATAGTATATAAATTACGAGCTCAATGCTTTTTCCCCATCCAAAAAGACGTGCTATACTTATATTATATACGCGTTGCGTACGTTCTATGCTATTTATGTATACATACACAATATTATATACGTACGAAATTTAGTTCGGCAAAGTGATGACGGTCGCAAACTTAATACTTTTTCCCCATCTAAAAAGTCCACAACGTCCCTAAAGAAGTTTTCACTTCAAAAATGTATTTCGTCGAAGCAATGACGGTCGCTAATTCAATACTTTTCCCATCTAAAAAGGGCACAACGTCCCTAAAGAAGTTTTTACTTCAAAAATTTATTTCGTCGAAGAAATGTCGGTAGCTAATTTAATACTTTTTCCCCATCGAAAAAGTGCAAAACGTCCCTAAAGAAGTTTTCACTTCAAAACCTAATTTTGCCGAAGCTATGACGGTCGCTAATTCAATACTTTTTCCCCATCTAAAATGGGCACTACGTCCCTAAAGAAGTTTTCACTTCAAAAATTTATTTCGTCGAAGCAATGACAGTCGCTAATTTAATACTTTTTCCCTATCGAAAAAGTGCAAAACGTCCCTAAAGAAGTTTTCACTTCAAAAATTAATTTTTCTCGAAACGATGACGGTCGCTATTCTATTTATTTCGTCGAAGCAATGACGGTCGCTAATTTAATACTTTTTCCCCATCTAAAAAGTGCACAACGTCCCTAAAGAACTTTTCACTTCAAAAATTTATTTCGTCGAAGCAATGACGGTCGCTAATTCAATACTGTTTCCCCATCTAAAAAGTGCACAACGTCGTTAAAGAAGTTTTTACTTCAAAAAATCTAAAAATCTTCAATTAACTTTAAGTAACAATACATACCTCTCCCATTTTATTGTAAGGTTGAAAATACAGTTTGGAAGTTGATAGTACAATTCTACCTGGATTCACGACTAAAGGGGTGACTTTATCAGCCTGAGATTCAAGTACTACTTTTTCATACAAATCCATCCACCTAGGATCAAAAACGTCTCTCGATTGTCTTGAGTGTACAATTGTTGCTATCTAGAATAAACAAAATAATTTTGAATTAGCACATTGTTCAGAACATTCCAAGGGTGAATGTAATAGGTAAGTTTGTTTACTGTGAGAGTGTTAATTAATGCGTACGGTCAGGATCTCCTAAAACAGTTTGGAATAGTAAATTGTAGTAATATTTAAAAAAAAAACATTGCAAAGGAAAATACGTAAAGGCTTTCTGATGAGTTGATTAAAACATTATTAACAAATGATGACCCCCTCTCTCTCTCTCTTCAATGGAGTTACAGCTCAAATCGAGCATTGGCCTCCTCCAAACTGTGCCAACCTTGATGATCTTCTTCAGGTTTTCAGGTCTACCAAATCTTGCGCGACCGCTGCCACTTCATCCTCTTACCTTTTCCGTGGCCTTCTCTTTGGTCTGGGGCGCTGCATTTTACTATCTAGGGCTCTTTTGGGCAATCTCTGGGTCTCTATTCTCATTACATCACCAGCCCATAGAAGTCTTTGAACTTTGACAAATTCTGAGATCGGTGTCTTTTGGATCAGCAGATAGAGTTCATGATTGTACCTAGTACCTGGATCTCCACACTCCTTATTGACGACCCTATTCTGTCAAAAATTGTACTAGTTATTTCAAATCCTTGCCAACTAAGTAAAAATTCATATTTCCAAAATCACCTCCCATATAGACATTTTTGGTTTTTTTATTGCCTCGCGGGAATAGTTGCAGCGTCACCATATTGTACCTATGTACCTACTTACTAGTATTAAAAAATGCGCTTTTATAAAATGAATATGCGCACATGAATAATATGATTAACTACATGCCTGAATATTATTAAGTACATATATTGTTAAGTACTTTTCTTTCAATCAAAAAATAATGGCAAAAAAAATGCACTTAGCAAATTTTTGCACTGGTACCCTTGCCCTTTAGTCAAAAATTCTTCGACTTTCTTTATTCTTTGTTTACTCTTCTTTCATTGATTAGTTCTAATATGTCATCCAAGCCGTGTTTTCCTCTCTCGACTTTGTTAAGTAATTAATGAAATTTATCGGTAAAATTTAATAAATTGATACAGTGTTAAAATAGTTTTGTAAAGTAATTTACAATAAACCACAATATGATCAGTTGAGAGATACTTAATAAAAATAGAAAAACATGTGGTTTAGACATTATAAATAATTAAAAAGAATTGATTAATATGAATAAAATCCCTCTATCATAGTTTAAAAAATTGCTGATGAATTGAACATTTATTTATCTGAAGTTATTTTCTTGTGGCATATTATGCAATTTACTATTTTACTACACTTCGGAAATTGTTATTAAAATACAAAACATTAATGTTGATAATGATTTGAAAAGCGTAAGTCGAAACGTCAAATAAATTAAAATTCGAACTCAAATTGTGGCTTATTCCCAAATAAAATAGTAAATGACATTGATTTAAATACATATTAATTGATTATAACAAGGGATTATTAAAAGGATTCACATTAAAATCTTAAAACATACACATATTTCACATTAACACCCTGTATGATTGATGAAACTTATTAATAAAGATGAAGTAAAATGCAAATCCATTCAAAAATTACATTCAAAACCAGTTATTACTGATAAAATTCGTAGAAACCTTATTTACTTAATGCTTTAACAATATGACTCAGCTGTTAATTAATGATAATTTTATATGAAAAACGTAGTTTAACACAGCTACTATAGATAATGTACCTACTAAAAGAAAATAGATAAAAAATACTATTTGAAATCATCACTATGTAGGTACAATATGTATTTGAATACTGACACATTGAAAACAAAGGCACACATTTTATATAATCCGTTCGCTAAACTCAGACACAACTGGCTAGTGATTTTAGTACGTAATTTTGCCAATTTTGGTAAAATTGGCAAAAAATAATTACGAAATATTTAATAATTACTAAATAGTTAGTAATTTTGCCAATTTTTGCAAAGTTGGCAAAAAACAAAAAAAATTACCGACTAAAATCTCTAGCCAGTTGTGTCTGAGTTTAGCGAACCGACTATAATGATCTTGAAGGATTAAACAAAAGAAAAATGATTAAACACTGATCAGATGAAAAATCTTTAGCAAACAAGCAATTAGACTTAGTAAGTCCTAGGTTTTCACCCAACGTGATCTGAAGTAGAACCTGAAGTCTGAAGTCGATATTTGACCTCTTCTTCTAACTTTGCATTAATTAATAAATACGATTTCATTGATTTTGATCGAGTCATTTTTGCCAAACTTCAAGTCATAACTTTTTAAACAGAAATGACATTAAAACCGGAATTAATAATTGAGCTAGACTTTTCAATATGCGTCGATTGATATATCACAAGTACTATTTCTATTACAACTTTTTAACTGGAGGTGATATAAAAACCAGAAATAAGTATATTATTTGTTCTTGTCTTGCTAAGACGCATCACCTAAAAGCGATGCCTAAAGCGTTAATAATATATCACTTGTACTATTTTAACAACTTGAAAACAGTACTTCCGGTTGCAACTCTGGAACTGGAAGCCCGAGGTCATATTTCTCACCTTTATACTATTAAAGGTTAAGCTTTGGATTATAAGCTCTCATTCAAAACCTCATTTGTCATTATATCTCTTTAATCCAGGGCGGATCTGTTTTGAGATGGACGTTGAGAGGTGACTCAAATTTTTTTGCAGAAATTGCTTGAAAATAAATCAAATAATAATATTTGAGCTATCCTCCCTCTCAAAAAGGTCCGGAACATTGTTTAAATAATCAAAATGTCAAAAATTGAAGGAAAAATTCGATTTTTTTCTTTGTTTTTTGATTATAACTTATTTACTACAATATACAATTTAACAATTTACTACAATATAGAATTGGTTAAAAATTTAAAAAATAGTAACCCTAGTTGCAAAATAGCAATAATTGCGAAAAAACCATACAAAAACAAGTATTCGCATTTTACGTTTTTCAACCATTTATGCTACACTTAGGAGCTTTATATTTCTCCCTGAAAAACTTTATGATACAGTAAAACAATACTGTAAATTTCATTAAGATCGGTTCAATAGATTTTGCAAAATAAATTTTGCAATACAGCTTTCGCAAAAAAAATTCATTTTTTCAAAATGTTACAGGACTGAAAGTAAAGCAGATAGCAAGTTGAATTTTTTTTTGCTTATAGAAATGTACTCTACCTTTCATTTGCAATTTTCAAAATTAAAATCGATTAATTACCACGGCGTCAGAAAATTTTTGAAATAAACAATAATTTTTGGTGCTACGCGCAGGACAGCTGTGTTCGATTCACACAGGTTGATTTCCACCAAAATTTCTTCTAATCTTTATCTAATATATTACTTTCTTACTCTATATTTTGTTGTATTTTAATATTTTAATTCCACAAAAATCAAACTAATTTTATTATTGTTTGTGAAATATTGTTTAAACAATTGAATATGTTTAAAAATAATAAACTTTTATTATTTAAGTTAAAATATATGAACAAAGAAAGTTTTTGCTAATAAAAGTGTTATTTCAAAGGATAGAGTATGTGTTTTTATTTTGCAATAAACAAATTTATTTATTTATATCAAAATAAAAACACATACTCTATCCTTTGAAATAACACTTTTATTAGCAAAAACTTTCTTTGTTCATATATTTTAACTTAAATAATAAAAGTTTATTATTTTTAAACATATTCAATTGTTTAAACAATATTTCACAAACAATAATAAAATTAGTTTAAACAATTGAATATGTTTAAAAATAATAAACTTTTATTATTTAAGTTAAAATATATGAACAAAGAAAGTTTTTGCTAATAAAAGTGTTATTTCAAAGGATAGAGTATGTGTTTTTATTTTGCAATAAACAAATTTATTTATTTATATCAAAATGTCATAAAAATTAAAATGTATCAATCATTATAAAAGGTCATTGAAATGCCCAATCAGAGCAACCTATCCGCTGTCCTGCGCGTAGCACCAATAATGAATGCTTATTTAAAAAAATTCCTGACGCCGTGGTGTTAAGCGATTTTAATTTTGCAAAATTGCAAATGAATGGTACAGTACACTTCTATGTGCAAAAAAATTTTCAACTTGCTATCTGCTTTATTTTCAGTCCTGTAACATTTTGAAAAAATGAATTTTTTTTACGAAAGCTGGATTGCAAAATTTATTTTGCAAAATCTATTGAACCGATCTTAATGAAATTTACAGTATTGTTTTACTGTATCATAAAATTTTTCAAGGTGAAATATGAAGGTCCTAAGTGTAGCATAAATGGTTGAAAAACGTAAAATGCGAATACTTGTTTTTGTATGTTTTTTTCAAAATTATTGCTATTTTGCAACAATTGTGAGTATTTCTTAAATTTTTAACTAATTCTATATTATAGGAAATTTAATTACGCAACTTTTATGTCAGTACAACTTTTCTCGGAAATGAATACTTTTAAAGTTATAATCAAAAAACCAAGAAAAAAATCGAATTTTTCCTTAATTTTTTGACATTTTGTTTATTTAAACAATGTTCCGGACCTTTTTGAGAGGGAGGATAACTCAAATATTATTATTTGATTTATTTTCAAGCAATTTCTGCAAAAAAATTTGAGTCACCTCTCAACGTCTAAATGTACTAATATTTTTACAGATCCGCCCTGGTCTACTTCTAATAACGGAGAAGTTGTGTTACAACGGACAGACACACATGAATATTCAAGGTTTTCACATATTAATGTTGTAAAATGGGTGAAAATAAAAATAGAAAGTAAGTGCGCCCTGTTGTTTTGCAGTTGTTAATGATATCAATGAACATTTTTGTATTAAGAAGTTTGTAATATTTGTCAAATCCACCACATATTTGAATATGGTTAAGTACGATTATGGAGACTTGGTTATAATATGAAAATTTATGCATGCTTTACATTTTTAGGTAGATTTTGAACCATATTAAAAAATAAGCCACATCTCGATAAAAGGTGCCTTCTCGAAAAAATACAAAGAGGCAAAAAAGTTTTAAAACACTGTGTTTAACTAATGGCACCGCAGTAATATTTTAATTGGAACGTACACAAACATTTTGGGGGTTTAAAAGAACAAAACCCCCATAAAATTTTTATGTAAACATATTAAAAAATAAGCCTCAACTCGATAAAAACTGACTTATCGAAAAAATACTAAGAGGCAAAAAAAGTTTTAAGAATATTGAATTTAACCAATGGTACCACAATAATAATTTAATTGAGACGTACACAAAAGTTTGAGGGGGTTTAAGGGAACAAAACCCCCATAAAATTTTTACGGGGTGCACAAATTTCACTATAATTTTTCTTTAAGATATTCCTGCGATAAGAATGCCACATGTCCATTTTCAATAAAAAATCTCTAATAGTTTTCGATATATTCGAAAAAATCGATTTTCATTTTGTAACTTCAAAGGGCTGTAACTTTTTTATGCGCATATCTGTACTAAGGTAAGTTAGGTTCATTCGAACTATTTTTGGCCCCAGAATATGTGGTTTAATTTATGACCCGTATTTTTGTTACACCCTGTATAAATGACTTTATATGAGGCATACTCTATTCCGAAACTGTTTTCTCGTCCCATTCTAAGGTAAATATTATGTTTATATGGGATAAGCCACAATTGAGGCCCTCAGAGCAACAGTGGCCTAAGCCACAAATTGAGCATTTTTAGATTAATATATGTACCAATAAAAGCAGCAACATTAAATCTCAGCATTAACAGGGTCCTACACAACCTACCTGTATATTTAGTGTGACCAACTAGCCCGAAAAATCCGGGACATGGCCCGAATTACGAAGTCGTGTCCCGGCGTCCCGGACAAGGCTTCCGGGCCATCCGAATTTTCAAAATGTCGGTAAAATTTCATTTTGAAATTTTTAATACATTATTCTTCTAAGAATTAACATTAAATTGAATTAGAGGGACGAAAAAAAGTCTACAATTTCTAGACTGTTATACTAATACCACATCCAAAACGCATACATTTTATATCGTCGTATTATAGTTATACGAAAACTCAAACTCGTGAGTTTTTCCGGTTTCTGTATTTTAATTATCGTCTTCTGAAAAGACGATTTAAAATCATGAATATCAAATAATGATAATTATATTTTAACCCAAGGTTCAATTTACATGAAAATCCAACATTAGTTGATTTTCTAATTTTTCGTTTTTTGAAAACGATTTCCGGATTGGAAGTCGAAACATCAAAAACTAACAAAAATGTAATTATCATTACAACCCATTCCATCAAAAAAAATTTTGTCAACATAAAAATGTTAAATAAAATCAATAAAATGATATTATAATTTTATATTTAAAAAAATGGCCCGATTTTCATTTAAATGTCCCGGATTTTAGGTAGTTTTTTCAGTCATGTCCCGAATTCGACTAAATTGGAGTTGGTCACACTATGTATATTTGACTAAATAACGCTACATAGTTTGTAGTGCCATCCCAAAAACATGGAAATATGAATGCAGAGAATTGCATTTATCTCAAAACTTCGTTTTTGGGCTTATTCCACTGTTGCTCTGATAACCTCAATTGTTTGTAATGAAAATATCATTTTTAGCTATTGTGGAGGAAATGGTTCTCCACAACAAATAATTTATTTAAATCATCAGTTAATAAAATAATTATAGCCAGAATGATTGCCAATATTCGAAACGAATAGGCACTGAAAGAGGAATAGACCTGGATCCCACATACCAAAAAAAATTGATTAATAACAAGCTGAAAATTTTTTAATGGCTTAACGGTGTCTAGTCGGACAAACTTTTATGAAGGGGAACACTGGGGCAGGGGAAGTTTTAACTGTGGAACAAGTTACAGGTTTCGAACGTCAGACTATGAAATCATCCCAGGTATTTTGTCAGACAGAACTTCCAATTGATTTGTTACCCTTTCATCAAACTCTCATGCAAAAATCAGACTGCTATTTATCATCAACATAATTCCTGTCATTTGAAATGTTCTATGTGCCGAACTTATTAAAATACCCAGTATATTTGTCAGACAAAAATTTTTTCATACAGAGTTTTCCAACGAAAATTTGACTCCCACCCCAGTAACTCAGAAACCAAGAGTTTTTTCAAAATATATAAAAACATGTCAATTTGTATTGAGTCCCGCATCAGCTCCCAATTTTTTAAATAGCAAGTATAGTCGAGTGTCACATCATTTGAAAGATATTTGTTTTCTCTACAGGACCCTCTAATTATTTTGAAGTTATACTTCTTTAATCTGCGCGCATGCGCACACAGACAGTATGGAGTTCGTTACTAAATGTTTTAATTTATGTATGTATCAGTCCAGAAAAGGTGTGGAAAGGATATATTAGTGTTTTTAAATATATTTTTCTATAAACGTGTTAAAAATGCAATTTATAGCACTCCATAGGCGCGTTAAAAATGCTACTTTAAAGCACCGGTGCTTTAAAAATTTTAAGGCACTGCAGTTAAAAGTGAATTGTCAAATTGTGAAACGTCAAAATATTTATATTTCATTTATTAACATTAATATTAATAATACAACTTGCGCAATTTGAAAAAGGTGGTTTAAAAGCTTTTTTAAATTTAATTTAAACTGTATTACTGCATTTTTAACACGATTGTAGAAAAAAACTATTAAAATTTGTTAGAATATACAAAAATAAAAGTAGATGTTATTCTATAGTTGTTATGATTTACGTATTGACAGTATAGGCAGTTTTGATGTAATGTCAAGAAAAATGTAAAAATGGAATGTCAGTCAAGTTCAAGTAAAAGTTTTTGTAGGTATTGTCCTGTAATTGAGAATGAATAAATTATAATTGTTGATATATAAGACGTTTGTAGAAAAAATTATGTATGATATAGATGTTAAAAAGTACATTTTTAAGGCACTCATGTGAATTGCAGAATGAGCGAAGCGAATCTTTCACACGAAATTTTCACATACATGCCTTAAAATTGTGCTTTTAACATTTATATCATAAATAACTAGTATTATAATTTTTATGTATTTGGACTTATCTACCTCGGGAATAAGATAATAAGTAATATTTAAAGTATTTTATTGGGACCGTGCAAGTTCGGCAAAGCGACCTCTATTTCTACGCTCTGTACTTTTATTCGCACTTTTAATTATATTGGCCAATTATATTAGTCCTGGTTGCTGGATGCTGGTCAAGTCCATAGTCCAAAAAAATAATAAGAAGAAAAAATAAGATGCAGGTTATGCTATGCAAACGTAAACAATTGTATGTAGTAAATAAAATTAGTTATTAAAATGCAGTACTGCAAGCAAAATACAATTAATTAAATTTACCTTTATATAATAATTGCATATCATATCAATATTGTGGAGCAATATATAATTTTTCTGCTTCAATGACAGAAGGTATGAAATATACGTCAATTTGACAATTTTAATTGACAATATGAATTATTTAAGATAGTTGAAATATTCTCCGCGACTCGCGCACGGTCGTTTCTCGTTTCCCTTCCAAGTACTTGCACACCGCGAATAATTCACTTCGTATGTTTGTCACTATGTCTGAGAAATCGTGTAGCCCGTATAAACAAAAGATCTTTTAAAGTGTTTTCTAATCTTTTTTTAATTTTTGGTATTGTTTTAATAAAAATTTTTGGAAAGTAGTAAGTAAAAATTAATTTAATCTTTAAATAAAATACAAATAAACTATCCGAAAGTATATTTATTTCATTGAAATCATATTTAGAAGTATAACTTCTTACGTGCGTACAAAGTACACACACATTCTTTTTTTTTTTTCTTTGCGGAATAACCTTAAAGATAATGTTGGATTTAACTAATTTATAATAAATTTGTTAAGTCCAAAATTATCTTCAAACTTATTACGTATATTAAAAAAAATAGAGCGTCGTTTAGAGAAAAAAATTACCTTTCAATTGATGTGCCACTCAACCACACTTGCTATTTAAATAAAAGTGGGGGTCGATGCGGGGCAGTAGGGGGTTACATTTAAGGGCATGAATTTTGCATGAAAATTAGCCCCCTTCCATTAAAAATTAACATGTTTTTTGAAGATGTGTATAAATTTTGAAGAAGATCTTGGTTTCTGAGTTTCTGAGGGGGTCAAATTTTCGTTGTAACAGACTATATTATAACAAAGTTTGCTATTGAATAAACTTAAAAACAACCTGCTATTTTTCACAATCATAAACTTGTCAGGATGACATGTTCCACAATTAAAATCACGTTCCACAATTAAAACTTCCCTGTTCCAGTGTTCCCATACATCAAAGTTTGTCTGACTAGACACTGTTAAGCTAGTAACTAGACAAATTTTCAGCTTGCTATTAATCACCTTTTTTGGTATGAGGGATCCAGGTCTAGAAGCTATTGTTTGACATTACAATAACCAAATAAGACACAACCCAACCAGCATAACCCACTTACACTCTACTATTACAGTACATACATTAAGATTTCTTTAACATCAATGTAGACTTACCTGACATTATCTCCAGCTTAAAGATAGTTAATTGTAACAGGTATCTGCATAAATTTTATTTGTTTTTACATTTAAAGGATTGTGATGTCATCTGGATTCTTTTATATATTTATTTTAAAGCTTATAGATACAGGTTTTTCATATTTTTTATTTAATAGCTATTGAAATAACTATTGTTGCATGGTTTTCCACAAATGTACTAAATAAAACATTTATTGGTTTTATCCTAACCAAAAATATTACTGACCAGCATAACAAATTAAAAGATACATGCACACAAATCAACACCCTAGTAAGTTTGATAAGAGTACTAAATATATCTACAAAAATTTCATATAACATCCAGTTGTTTGTAATAAATAAAAACCACAGGGTTAAACACATATCAAACATCAAACATAAGTCATCAAATTAAAATCGTAGAACAAGAAACATTAAATACCATTATAAGCCATAATAAATATCATGTAATAATACATATCGTGTTAGTTGGTTCAAAAGAACATAAATAAAAACGTTTTTTCTAACACTTACTATTATCTCCATTAAATTAGCATTTGCCATCTATTATCAAAGCAATAGAAAACTCTCCTACAATTTAAAATTTCTGCTTCAATCATACATACAAACTAATACAAAATAAAATGACATATGGGTAATATGACCCATATATTCCCATTATGAGGGCCAATGGTGAATACAGTGTTGCCAATCGGCAGATAATTATCCGATTTGCGTACCTTTTTGAGAGTTGTTGTATCTTCTTCGTACCTTTAAATAAATCGGATATTTGCGTATATTTTTCAGTGTATCTACCATCTACTAAATCTTTCTCATCCATATATTCCCAACAACACATTAATTTTATTTGGTTCCACCCAAATTTTTATACTTAATGAATGTAAGTTCGTGACATCCGACATCCGATACTTTTCATCTTTTGACAAAAGGGACATGTGCCAATTCTTTTGTTTAGAATTTAAATGCACAAGTGCCTCCACTTAAGGCATACTAATCCCAGAAACCGTCTGCCTTCCGATGTTATTTATGAGTTTTTAGTTTTTAGTCTTTAAACTTATGAAAGCTAATTCACGGACGATTTAGTTTTATTTTCATTTTATGTAGTGCAGTGCTTAAGTAAACGTCTGTTTGAAATAAACTTTAAATGTATTCATTTTTTTCGAATCCTGAGAAAACTAATAAATATTTTTGAAAAATTTGAACGCAGAATGAAAGATTACATTATTACTGAGGGCTGAAAGTCCCTTGGAATAAACAAAAGATTTCTTTTGAATTAGATATTTGAAATTAAAAATCACACACAACATTTTCTTTTTCTTTCACCCCTGTAACTTATTTTAATAAAAATTATCTTCAGTGACTTTCGGCCCTCGGTAATAATGTATTTGATATTTCATTTTGCGTTTAAATTTTTAAATAATACTTATTAGCTTTCTCAAGACTTGAAAAAAATAATGCATTTTAAAAGCATTGACCAGAAATTTTGTGCTTATGCTATTAATGTAGCTGTAGTTTTTTTGTATTGATTTATTTATTATTTATTTTTCTAGTACCTAGTTTTAGGTAGTTATTATGTTTTAATAAAATAATATTTAAAAGTGTTTTTTTACTTCAATAATTATAATAAATATAATGATCCAAATAATGAAATATTTAGATTTATTTATTTATTTAGAATTTAACACTTACGATAATACAAAATATGAATAATATAATAATAGTAAGTTAATAGTATTTACATACATGAATTAGGTAATCAGCTAGGATACGAGATTTTCATCTATAAACGAATTTTTTTAAACTGTGAAACAGAGAATCCAGCAGATTAAAGGGCCGGTTGTTCGAACGCTAATCAGAAATGGAATCAACTGATCATTATCAAATATTTAATTACTGTCAATGTCAACTTTGATTGGGTTGCTGAAAACATAATTGATGACAATTATGAGATTAATTGATTAATTAATCAATTATGTTAATAATTGTTACGTTAATTGATAATTAATAATTAATTAATCAATTAATTATGTTAATTATCATAATGATAATTGATTACAATCAACTGATTGGCGTACGAACAACGGATTTTGTTATTTGATGGTTGTTAAGGGGACTAAAAGAATAACATTGGCAACATTGATTTTAATAACAGAATAATTTTGGACCTAGCGTACGTTTTCGTGACAAATCGGATATTTTTCAAGCGATCCTCGGATAATAGAGATAATAGAGAAATGCTATTGGCAACACTGGGTGAATATTAAATTGTTAATTGTATGTCAAAAAATGTGCAATAACTATGTCTTAAAACCCACCAAATTTTATTTGCACATCTCAACCGGTTTTAAAACAATAAATAAATCGTCGGTTTGTAAGAAAAATTTCAACACACTCTATCTCAGAAACGAAGCATTTGTGGACATATGTTTATAAAGCAAACTGTCATTATTTTTTCATGCAAAATTATCCCTTAAAGTTTGCCATAAGTACTTATTTAAAAACACTGCTTTCTGCTTCAATAATACATACAAACTAATACAAAATAAAATGACATACGGGTAATATGACCCATATATTCCCATTATGAGGGCCAATGGTGAATATTAAATTCTTAATTGTATGTCAAAAAATGTGCAATAACTATGTCTTAAAACCCACCAAATTTTATTTGCACATCTCAACTGGTTTTAAAGCAATAAATAAATTGTTGGTTTGTAAGAAAAATTTCAACACCCTCTATCTCGGAAATGAAGCATTTGTGGACATAATATGTTTATAAAGCAAACTGTCATTATTTTTTCATGCAAAATTATCCCTTAAAGTTTACCATACTTATTTAAAAACACCCTTTATTGATGAAAAACATGGCCAGTCGTTAAAGTAGCTAACTTTTTTATGGTCCAACATAAGGGAATGAATCAAAAAACAGGATGTTGAGAAAACATGAGGCTATAGTAGTTGTTGGGTTTTAATTTCAGTATTTTTTAAATGCTAAAATATTCCACAGGGTGATGCGAACTTTGAGAAAAAACACCAAGTACACCCAGTATGCAATGAAAATTTACTTGTTTAGCAACAATATTATTACAGCGATATTGTTAAAGAATAAGGCTAAAACATATTAAAAAAATCACTTAAATCAGACAACAGGTTTAGGAAATTCGAGACATCAAAAATGACCCATTTTTAAGGTGGGTAGTTAATTTTGCCCCAGAGTGTATTTGTGTGAAGTTTATTAAAGTTTATATGTGTAACTTACCATATCGGCTTGTTCTGCTGCTGGTAAACTGCTCGCTCTATGCAACTGGCAGATTTGAGGCAGACAATTGGCAACACATGCATAATTCAATAAAAATAAAAAATTCGCAGCCCCTCTAAACTGATATGGTGCAATGATATTCTTTTCTAATAACTCGACATACTCTCTACAGTTGACGTTAAGTACATTATTGTTGCTATTCAAAAATTTGGCAGTGCCTTTCCACTGTTCTATAACCACACAATCCTTCAGAAGAATTTTAATGATAGGTTTAGAAATATCTTTTGGGTCAAAGACCAAAGACTTTGAACACATTTTGAGCCTACCATCCTGTTTTTTAGTATCGTAAGTCTTTGGGGTGATGTCTGGGGGTATAAAAATTGCGCTGAAATCTTCAAAGTATATTTCGCCGGGATCAAGTAGTAACAATGAAAACCTGGAAATAAAATTACTCTCATTTCAAAAGTATGGCTTTAATTAAAAATGTACCTTTCTTTCTCCATTTTTTACGTTCATTCGCTTATTTTATTCAAAATTATTAAATTATCCCACTTTAGTCCTTTGAATATTGAAACACAAACACAAAAGAAAATTACCTGACTGTCACTGTCACTGTCATATGTGTCATAAAATATGACGTGATACTTTTGTCATAGAGGTATATATTAACATAGAGGGAGCCTACCTTCCTGACGACAAGATCTCATGGACTGGTTTGCAGCATCTCTTTCTAACACATTGTATCGAAAATCTATGATGACATTCAGTGTGAATATAGGCACGGAAGAGGAGGACAACTGTAGTAGCTTTACTATGCGTAAGAGTGAAACAGCACTAATCCAAATAAAAAAGATGGTGTCGTCACTTCGCTCTGAATGACACTCTCTCTCTATGCTAATATATAACTCTATGACTTTTGTCAGTTACAATGGGGGAAAATAATTTCCCAAAATACAAAATATTTTGTCGTCACTCCCTATCAGATCAATTCCAACAAATAAGTATTCCAACAATGATCAAAATTTGATCCAAGTTAACACCAGATAACTGCGAAATTCAAAATAGTTCTGTTTAATTAAAAATAAATTTGAATTTTTTGGTAAACAGCTCAGACAGTGGCGTAACTGTACCACGTGAGGGCCCTGAGGCCCATGGCAAATTCTGTGGACGGGGCCCCAATCGTCACACTGTAATTTTAATTTTAACTGGGATGGTTACCAACAGTAATATCGTGTCCATTCTACGTCGCTACGTCGGTTCCATCTTTGTTGTCGAGCCACAAATCTTCGAGGGTAGGTACCTACACCGAAGAAGACAGTTTCTGCATGTAAGAAGATGTTCCATATTCTGTGTTTCTACACAGTCACAGAACCCATCATTTCGGTCTATTTTCCCCCTATTTTATCATGTTTGATCTTATTGGAGCGACCCGCGTTCTTATCCTATTACGTAATATTTTCCCACGTTTTAAGTCTAGAGACTGGCCAGTCCATTGAACCTGGAGAAGAGGGTAATACTCAGGCGGGTCATCCTGCACTGTTCCAAGGAAGCTTTTTCTCGATTTAGTCGCTTTTATGGTGTTCGAGTCGAGCTTTGTATAGGGTATTATGCCGCTCGTCCGCGATCTGTTTAATTTTCTCTCTGTGCTCTGCAACGCCTCTGCGTGTTGAGGGTTCTGCAAGCTGATTTATATAGATAGTGTGGCGTTGGTTTTATGCACCCCGTTACTACCCTGCATGTCTCATTTAGCGTAGTATTAACTTATTTGATGTGGGCAGATCTGCCCCAAATGGGGCACGCATATTCAGCAGTTGTGAAACACAGTGCCTGTGCTGTTGTTCTTAAGACGCCAGGACATGGACATGCACCTCATTTACTTCCCGTTAGCTTTCTGAATATGCTGTTCCTAGTTGTTACTTTCCCTCTCGTTTTTATGCAATGTTGTCTGTAGGTGAGGGACCGGTCCAGAGTGACTCCAAGTTATATAGATTGGTCTGTGTGTTCTATAATGTATTAAGACCAGCGTTGCCACATTTTATTTACGAAATCTACTGCATGTTTGGCCAAAATCTACTAAATCAAAAACTAAAATCTACTAAATAAAAAACTAAAATATACTAAAACCTTTTTTAACATATTTGTATGAATAATTTATGATTTTTTTATAATAAAAACAACAGCTATAGCTCTGATCGCGCAGTACGTCCTGGGTATACCCAGAGGGAGAACGCCTGCGCATTACAAAATTGGGCGTTCGCGGAGTCCAAATCTTTCCCTCTGAACACCCTCCGGATTTTTAATTCGGTGTTCGCGCAATACAGAAAAAAGATCCTGAACATGCCCGGGGTACGCTCTCGACGTTCGAGGATTTTGTTTCGGATTTTAAGTTCGCACAGGCGCACAAAATATTTGGGAAGAATTTCTTGACATTCTGTTCTTACTCCTTCCAATTCTTAACCTAAAATATTGTTTTGTTAAACAACTTGTAGATGTAGATTCTGGTTTTTAAAGTTTTGAAATTATGTAAAGTGTTGTGTCATTTAAATATTCTTCAAACAAATTTTAATATTTTTTATATTAAAGCTTTTTTAGTTGTTTTTGTCAATGTTTTCCATTTCGTATGTTTATAAATAAATAGGTACCTTTTCAAGTATTATTTTCATTGGATATTCGATAATTATCTATTAAGCGTCGTTTAAACACAACGATAAGTCACAGCAACTAGTTGTGATGACAAGTTGAAACGCTGTTTAGACGCTGCGATTCAATGCGATACCACCTTCAACCCAACTCCAACTTTGATAAGTTGTGCGATGCACCGTTTACACACAATGATAAGTTGCAACAACTCGATTGACCTTGATAAGTTGTTTGATTTATCGCTGTGTTTAAACGACCCTTTACGGTAGTATGTATTACAATAAATTGTACTCTGTTTTTACTTAATTTCTTCTATCTAAATGAGCTTATAAGTACCTACATATTCTTGTGGTTTATTTTTCAGTTTAATTTATGAGTTAAATTAGTCTCTTATTGAATATAATGAAACATAAACAATACATCAAACTTATTCTGAAACTATTTCTTGTGTCTTGTTATATTTCATTATTTTTGTGGTGTAATAAACCACAACACAATGCCACAACCCATTAAATTCAATACATAGATATCAAAATTGGAAATGATTGTTTTACTAAATTATTCCTTCCTTCAGATAATGTTCAACCCTCATGAAGTTAAAGGTAATTTTTATATCTACATATCAACAATCTTTTACTCTCTACAAAAATGTAAGCTGGATAACCACATTATATTGTGGAAATAATAAAGAAAGACTCTAATCAAATTTCTACCTTCTAAGAAAGGCATTGAATTATTGAATAGAAAGTTAATCCTTTGCCTGTTGCCTTTATTCTCTTTTCTTTTTCTCTTTGTTGACATACAAATTTGTTGCATTTGCATTTTTTTTGACATTTATTTCGAAATAAGAAAGAGACAACAAAAAGCTTCCTTCTCTAACCTTAATGTATGCAACCCGTCATTACGGTGCGAATCCGAAAATTGTTCGCGGAGCGAAAAATCCCGAGCATGTCCAGGATAAGTTTACGTTGACGCCTGCGCATTGGAAACTAATCCCGAACTTACTCTGGGTATGCTCGATTTGTACTGCGCGAACACTACTTATATGTAGTTAGAAATTAATGTGAATTTGATGGCAGTAATCGATTATTTATTTGAGTGAACTTAAAATTTTTTTGTTAATTATTAAAAATATTGTAAAAAATGTACGTTATTATTAATTAAATTGATGTCAAAAATGAAATTCAGTAGTATTTTGTAATTATATTCATATAAAACAAATCAAAACTTTACCGATTTGGTAATAATTATTCAGTATAGATAACTATCGATTAAAAATCGAAAGCGGCCATCATCTAAAAGTCATCTGTCATTTGTCATATAAAATTTTTATTTTGTCTATAATTTTAAAAAATCTTAAATTGTAAATTACAAATGTACCTAAGTAAATTCCACTTCAGGATGTCTAAAATTCTAACATTCTAATTAAAACATTCTTAAATTGTAAATGTAAGTAAATTCCACTTAGGAATTAATTTTCATTATGTCAAATTGTTCATCAATTTAACCCAACACAAGTGTTTAAGACATTATGTACATATATCTACTCTACAGAATATAAAATTATATTTAAAAATGAGTGATTCAAGCGAATTTCAAGAGATATAATAATACACCACTTTATTAGGGGTTGTTTCCTGTTTCACACGTGCTCATGACGATGAAAGAAAAGCGACGTTGTCAGCATTTTTGGAACAAGAAAGCGAAAGCTTTAAAATTAATTTAAAAATGTAAGAAATACTAAAACAAGCAAATTTAATTTTATTCATAACAAAATGTTGAATCTACCAAAAAGCTACTAAAAAATATCGCCTACCAGAATTCTTACAAAAATGTCAAAAATCTACCAAAAAAGTAGAAATCTACTAAATGTGGTAACGCTGATTAAGACAGTTTAACATTATGCTATTTTCATGCTAGGCAAGAGCCATGCAAGACGACAGCGCATGCCCACGCGCTATTTCCATGCAATTCCTGTGCTAGACGAAAAATTAAAACATAATCATAGAAAAAAGTGTTGTGTGATTTGGTAGAATGCGATCTTACCCTTCAAAAAATATGTCACGTATTTCAGCACCTGTTTAATTGGAAGGATACTACAAATCTGGCCTCCACATAAGTGGTCTGTAGCTTCTACATGATAGGTATGAAATTTTAAACATTCTTGCTGTTGATTGGATAGGAAGAGTGGCATAATCTAGCCTCCATGCTAGGTACATCATAGCCTCCATACGGTACTTCCAATATTTAATATTTTATTTATTCAAGTGGACAATAAAGGTAAAACACAAACAACTTTTGTTTCTTACTTATTTATTTAAACAATAATGTGACATTTTACATAGAAATATGAGTAATTTGGATTAAATAAATGTTTACTTGTCGAATTTTTCCACCGTCTGCACACAACAGCTGAACGGAGCCATTAGACCTAACAACAAAACGTGAAATAAAATGTGTATTTTAAAACTGTTGGATAAACAATACCTACAATCAGAAAAACTTACCTTTAAAAAGGTACTCGATTATGAAATAACAAAAATATCAAAAAACACGACTGAATATCAGCTTTTTATGGTGACACAAACACATCACATAACCGACCATATAAAATAAGTGAACGACAACGAACACGAACACAGATTACAGATTCACAGATAGCGCAGGATTTGTCAAAAGTCATGTTCCACCAATCACAAGGCCGACATCAGCGCCTCTGACTAAATGGAAGGAAAATAAATACGATTACATGTTTTTTATTAGAGTGAGCGGGGCATGCATATTATGTTTTATTTTTCATGCTATTATGATGCAAGTTGTCAAATTTCATGTTGCCAATATAACAAAATTTTAGATTTAATGTTGGACTGAAATTTCCAAATGAAATATCCCTAAAGTTAATGTTTTGGTATATTTCTTTTGTTGGCAACAATGAAAGTGATATCAAAAATTGCACATGTCTGTGCATTTAATAGCTCTGTACTCTGGGCTAATTAGCAAAATACAAGGAAAAGTTATTTACCAGCAATTTTATTGCTGGAATCGAATCTTATTATTGTATGTATTAATAATATAGGTATGCAAAGTCCGCAGATAGTGTGCTACTTTTTTTATAAACAAAATGGCGCCCGAAAATCGTGTTTTTTTCAATTTTTGCTCTATAACTCCAAAGATTTTAACTTTACACCAAAAATACTCAAATAAAAATTCACCGCAATTAAATTCTGCATAGAGACGTGTTTTTCACGATTCACTTCGACGAAAACTTTCCCCGGAAAAAGCGGGTTTTCCAACAAAATCTTTAATTTTCAACTAAAATTTTAGATAAGTAATTGTTAATCAATAATTAAATAACTTGGTAGTGTAAAAGACCTTTTCATATAGATTATAATTCCAAAAGCCGATGGAAATTGAATGAACAGTTTAGCAACGATTGAATTTTTAATTAAAAATTTACGGTCGCTATAATAACGACAATAATTATGATGCATAAGAATAACTATGATTTTTTTATAAAAAGACACTATACCTATCTAGTGTACTTTACAGAATTGAAATGGACTATTTAAGCGGCCTCAGGAATATTTTAAAATTATAAACAATTTTTTGGCTTATAAACAAATAGAATATCTCGGGAAATATTAAACTACATTAAATTATGAAAACGGTATTCGAAAAACAGCGGCAGGACGCTTCTTTTAAAAGAAAAAATGTTTAATTATGACGAGTGGTTCCTGAGATACAACCGGTGAAAGTTGACCGGAATTTACGGCAAAGATATAAACAATAGGATCATAATTTTTAAACCATCACCTTTTTATTTTTGTCCTCTTTCTCCACACCAATTTTCATATCCTTAAAATACTCATAACATATATTATTATAATAAAAACTATCGATAATACGTGTGAAAATTGCCAAAAATAGCTAAATTACAATCAAAAATTAGGTTGGAGAAAATGTAACCCTCAAAGTTCAAAATGCATTTTCTCGGCTTCCCATGGAGCAATTTCCTTCATTCTTTTTTTGTTCCCTAATAACTCGAGTAGAGCCATCGAACTAACTCATTATTAAATGTCAAACTTGCTTTTGTTTTGTTATAATAGATTAATTTATTTATAAGAACAGAAAACTACATATTTTTCCAGTTGTAGGCTTTTTTTAGATAAACTTACTACAAGTGTACCTTTTAAAGTTAAAAACATAAAGCTGTATAATTATTTAAACAATTTTTATTTAAACAAATTAAAATTTGTTATAATAAATAAATTAATTTATTATAACAAAACAAAAGCAAGTCTGACATTTAATAATGCATTAGTTCGATGGCTCTACTCGAGTTACTTGGGAACAAAAAAAGAATGAAGGAAATTGCTCCATGGCAAGCCGAGAAAATGCATTTTTTAACGTATACCGATTTTGAACTTTGAGGGTTACATTTTCTCCAACCTAATTTTTGATTGGAATTTTGCTATTTTTGGCAATTTTCACACGTATTATCGATAGTTTTTATTATAATAATATATGTTATGAGTATTTTAAGGATATGAAAATTGGTGTGGAGCAGAAAGAGGACAAAAATAAAAAGGTGATGGTTTGAAAATTATGATCCTATTGTTTATATCTTTGCCGTAAATTCCGGTCAACTTTCACCGGTTGTATCTCAGGAACCACTCGTCATAATTAAACGTTTTTTCTTTTAAAAGAAGCGTCCTACCGCTGTTTTTCGAATACCGTTTTCACAATTTAATTTAGTTTAATATTTCCCGAGATATTCTATTTGTTTATAAGCCAAAAAATTGTTTATAATTTTGAAATATTCCTGAGGTTGCTTAAATAGTCTAATTTCAATTTTGTAAAGTACATTAGATAGGTATAGTATCTTTTTATGAAAAAATCATAATTATTCTTATGCATCATAATTATTGTCGTTACTATAGTGACCGTAAATTTTTAATTAACAATTCAATTGTTGCTAAATTGTTCATTCAATTTCCATCGGCTTCTGGAATTATAATCTATACAAAAAGGGCTTTTACATTACCAAGTTATTTAATTATTGATTAACAATTACTTATCTAAAAGTTTAGTTGAAAATTAAAGATTTTGTTGGAAAAATCCGCTTTTTCCGGGGAAAGTTTTCGTCGAAGTAAATCGGAAAAAACACGTCTCTATGCAGAATTTAATTGCGGTGAATTTTTATTTGAGTGTTTTTGGTGTAAAGTTAAAATCTTTGGAGTTATAGAGCAAAAATTGAAAAAAAACACGATTTTCGGGCGCCATTTTGTTTATAAAAAAAGTAGCACACTATCTGCGGACTTTGCATACCTATATTATTAATATATATGATCTTACAATTCGATTCCAGCAATAAAATTGCTGGTAAATAACTTTTCCCAAAAATGGCCTATTCTCCGATAATCAGCCCAGACTACTGATGTAAAAAGATCAGTCTAGGTAAGATATATGCCATGCAAGACGGACTTGCATAGCATGAGACTTGCAAAGCCTTGATGTAAAGCTACTTTTACCATTCCACGCAATTTTGAGTTTTCGCTTGGCTTCCTTTGCGCGAAGATGGAAAATGCAGACTTGGGGTTTTAAAGTGATTGGATCTCAAGGAATTCTGTAGGTGGTACAGTGTCATTGTTTTTAAGACAGTTTTGAATTTCTCCTCCACTTCTTCAAAACTATTTCCTTGAGCATATATTGCGAGATCGTCAGCATAGAGGATTAAGTGCTTGGTTTTAGTCGGCGTATGTTGGTCGTTTGTATAACATATTGAAGAGCATTGGTGCTAAAACACTTCCCTGTGGAAAGCCGTTCTTTTGAACTGTCCACCTACTTATTTTGTCCTCCAGCATAACGAAAAACGTCTGTTTTGCAGTAAGGAATAATAATGACCTCTTACCCAGATGGTGGTCATTGAGAGTGTCGTATAATCTCTCGTATGATTTTTCTAATTTTTTTCGGTAACTTTGGAACAAAGTTACCGAAAAAAATAACATTGCTATCTGCCTTTGCTTTGTGGCCACGAAAGGGTGAATTACATGTTGAAAGCGTGGGAGAAAGCAAGGAGTCTAGATATTACTGATCCTTTTCTTATGAATACTTCTAAACCTTAATTATTTATTTGAATTTGTATACTATTAGTTGTTTAATATTAATTGATTTTAAGTACTTATATAAAATTTATATTTTTTGCTCAATTTTGTTAATAGGGAACTTACATAAAATTTTAAATTCGAAAAAAATGTTATAAATCACAACAGAACATAATTTAAAACACATATCAAAAATAAAAACGTTGTTTTTGTTTTCCGTTTGGCCCCTAAAGACGATTCTAAATTCAAATTAAGAGGCTACAGTAGCCATCAACAGGTAGCAACAAACGCGTTCCAAGATTGCGGCAATAATTTTGAATATTTTGTCGAGATATTTGGCACACATATTCGTAATATAATAAAGAATGGCGGTACAGAGCCCAATTTCAGAAATATGTTAGTACGTGGAAATTACTCTATAACTAAATAAAATATTGAAAAAAGGAGCCTGTACCGCCATTAAGAAGAAAAAAAAACTTTCTTCAAATAAACTTTTTTATCCCATGCCTAGATTTTGTGTAATCTTGGAATTATGTACTAATTTTTTTTTCTAACAAGAAATCGAACATGTTATAACTAAATAACTAATTAGGCAACAAAGAGAAATTATCACTGTCATTTTGACAAACCTGCGTCAGATTTTCTCTAATCTGTTCTGCCATCTTTATCGATATCTGTTCAGTGCAGTAGTGTGTTAATTTAAGAATTCGTTTTTGTTGTTTCATAGGAAAGTAGTGTTTATTGATAGTTAATTTATTATATTTGTTGTTGTTGTATAAGTTGTTGGCCTCTTTGAAAGAATAGATTGTTGTTAATTGTGAGTTTTAGTTATATGTAGGTAGGTAAGTATATTTTACGTAAAAATATTTCGAATTCTAATGCGAGTATATAAAGTTTTAGGAGGATTTTTTATTCTAAAAATATTATCAATAGTTTAACAAAATGGAAAAAGTAAATCAAATGAAAAATAAAGTGAAACCTTCCAAGAAAAAGTCCAATAAAAACCGTGTCAAAATTGTGCGAAAATCGAAATTTGTTTCGGTTCACAACACAAAATGATTATATTTATTATTGTTTTATTATTAGATATTTCATGCAAATACCTTTCTAAATACCTATCTTAACATACAATTTTCACCCACTTTTCTTTTACTTCCATTTAGCGCGACTATGATATTGTCAAAATATTAATCTTAGATAATGTCAAAGATTACCACTGTTGCCAAAGTTTATGATACTATCTCCCGAAGTTATATTTTGTTGCTACCTGTTGATCGCTACTGTTTACTCTTAAAGCAACTAGCCCAAAACGCGTCGTGACGTCATATGATTATATGTTTACATTTTGCACCGACAAAGTAAACAAAATTGTATATAATTTTAAATTAGACATTATAAACGTCAGGAGAAAATACAGTTATGTGACGTCACAAGTGTTTTGACCGTTTGAAATATTCATAGAAAGTTTGTACTTTTACAAAATGGTTTTATATTCCATAGTAAACCTTTTTTTCTTTCCTTTAAAAACTGTATCAAACTCCAATCTCAACAAACTGGTATTTATTATTACAATGACATACGATAAATGTTATTAGAATATAAATATTTTTCACTTATTTCCTGATGACGATCAGCTGGCAAAATACCCAAGTAGATGGAGGCCAATAAACTAAAGAAGGAGAAGAAGAATATACCTAAATATAACCATAAATATAAAAACCTAGTAAAACCATGTGACGTCACGGGCCGTATGAACTATTTTAAATTACAGAAGATTTTAAATTTTTATATCTAAGTTATTATGAGTTTTTGAAGCGTGAAATTTTGGAAATCTCATTTTTAAACAAAACTGAACATTATTATGTAATAAAAAAAATGTGCAAGTTCCCCATTTAGGTCACTTCTGGGCTAGGGCCGGTCCTGCCACCTGCACCTGCAAATATAGCTACGCCACTGAGCTCAGAAATTGCTTTCAGAACTGTAGTATGATACACTCGTAAAACAGTATTTTGGTAATTACCAAATATTTTTACATACTTGTTTACCTATTTTTACATACTTAATTCAGTAATGAATCTTAAAACTGAAAAAATTTAATAAAATTTGAAAAAGATTTTATGATTCATAGGAAAGTTGCATTCGGTTCTTCCCGAATACTTGTTCGGTTAGTGGTTAGTCTGTCCCGCTCTTACGAACATAAAACAAATGTTTTGTTTCAGTTTCTTTCAGTTTATTAAATGTCAAACGGTCAAACCAAGTCAAACTGTCAGTTATGTTTTGACTAAAAACAGAAACGAGAGATTCAGAATTCATATTTTCAGCCAAAAATGGTGTAAATGTAATACTTTTAAGTAACTTATGGCAATATAACAATATGGACTGATACAATTGCATTATCCGGAAAATGAAATAGGCATTATGTATCATCTTTTTTAAACTGATATATTTTGCCGCCATAATCATATGTTTATTAAAGTGTATTTTCGTGACATGTAAAGATGTTGCTGAACCGTTACAATCTCAGAATAACTAGAACCGGATCCAGATGAATAAAAATCTGTAAAATTTAGCAATATTTAAAAGGTAAAAGGTGCAAATTGATATCACCTGAAATCTTTTATTTATTTTAAATGTTTAATTTTTTAAATTAAATTAACCCTAAAAATAAAAGCTCATAGAATCTATATAAAAAAGAGAAAGAGAATGCATGAGGGGACAGATAATAATGCAAATATATTTTATAGTAAATCAGCAATGCGCAGCTTTAGACTTAAAAATTAAAAAAAAAATGATATAATTGGAAGAATAAAAAAGTGCTACAATAACAACACTGTAGCAAAAAATAATCATTCATACAAAAAATAACTAAATTTTCTAAAATTTTCAATAAAAACGTTGATTAGTAAATTTATTAGTTCAGATATTTTATATAAGAATTTGTTTGTTTGTATTCTAGCCTTGGTTTTGAACTTTTAAGATTATTTCTTCGATTTTTTATTTATATGATGATAGATGTGAATCTTGTCAATTAGTTGACAGTTCCCAAGAACAGGTTCACGGAACAGTTTCTGTATACCTGTTCTAAGATTCAGTTCCGTTCACCGTTCCTTTGGTAACTACTTTATGTACGAAACCCCCGAGAGTTTTTATATCTTAGTTCAGCAATAAAAATTGAAAAATGTTTTAAAACAGTAAAAAAGTGGAGTGTGATTAACAAGAAAATCGCGTATAATCCTATATCTAGCATTCTGATGTCCTACCTTCCTGTCATTGTGATTTAGCATCCTAAATTTGATAATTTTTTAGTTCTAGTGAATTTAGTGAAACTGTATCTACATCACACGAATAATGTATCCTCAGGACACTATGCAGTCAAATTGAAGCAAAAATCGTTTGATTTGTTATGATTTTGAATGCATTTAACGTGAGTATCTCTGTGTAGATATAGGTTATGGTTTATATATTGGAATCCCAAATGCAAAAAGGGGGCATGTCCATGAACTTAACGTATATCTGGGTTTAAACACCGCATATTAGCAGATGGAATAATTAATTTGATTTCAATAAGGTAAAACACTTTATTGCATTTATGTTATGTCAGTATTTTGATACTAAATCTTGTGCCAAATCTTAATCCACCAGTGCTACAGTCATAAACAGGAAAATGATGTTGATTTCTTTCCTCTAGTCATGCTATTCAGGGATTTGTTTATTCCTAATTACTGTTTTTGGTGACCTTATTTAATTTATCTATCTCCTGCTATTCTATCATACCTCTACAATCTTCCACTGTTTTGATCTGTTTTACTATGTATTCGCTTAGTATTTTGTTATTCTTGTAAGCCTGAAATGTCTTTTTTCATTACATTTGTTGACAAAATTTTTCCTTTGTTCTTTTTTATTTATCACATTATCACCACTATCTCCCCTGTATGGGTCTTGATATTGTCTATAATAATAATTTTATTCTTTATTATTGTTTGTTATGTATTTACCAATTTTGTACCTACTAGATCTTATTTTTCTAATTTGTGTGACATTTTAATTTAATTGTATCATGTACTAATGGACTTCGGTCCGTAAATAAATAATAAATAAATAATTTTTTGTTCCTATGCTTTTATGGGGCTCAATTGTTTTATAGTATGTGTTGCTTGTAGCAGCCTGTGTTTTATGTTTTTTATTCTTTTATAAACTTTTTAATCATTACCTATATTATGTATACATTTGTTTTTTATTTACTTATTTATTTTTCACTGGATGTCCCCATTTTTACAAATAATAATAGTCTCCCGTTTTATACTGATAACACGGCTGTGGGACTATAGCAGGGTAGTCTGCTATCTCTAGGGCCTACAGTAGGTAGGTATACAAGGAAGGTAACATGGCCAGTGCTTCAACCGCCTATTATCCCGGGTTTTACCCAAGGCACTCATTTTATTCAGGCTGAGTCGACCTGGGGCCTATAGACATTTTAAAAATGTTCAGATGTTCTCACCGGCGCTGGGAATTGAACCCCACCCTACCTGCATGGAAGTCAGACATCTACCACCTGAGCTATCCAGGCCCAAATTGTACAACTATATTTACCAATATGTAGGTACCAAAATATAATATCCTAACCATCACAAAAGTACTAAAAACTAAATACTAGATAGTGATTAAATAATCATTAACACTTTGAGTACTTACGGCGTGAGGCTGACAATGTGTTACACATACCGCAGGCAATTAGCCGGTGAGACAACAGGGGTGGTTACAGGCACATAAGCATATAAAACAGTTTAAAATATCCCTATTCTCTATTTGATACCCATAAGTCAAACTTGTGGCATCTCGGAATTGACTAAGATAGTAATCAAGATTTTTAGATATGTTTTTTTGATTTAATATTGACTACTTAGGTCATATACTTTGTATTACATTGTATATTCGTAATTTAAAATTTTGTCTTTTAGTATTTTTTACTGAATTGAATTACTAATAAGGGAACTGCCTTGATTGGATTATTGGTATTGTGAGGTATTATCAAAAACCACTACCATGCACCATGCTATCATTTTTTGTTTGATAGGTAATCTTACGTTGATTTCATAATAATAATAATAATAATAATAGCTTTATTGCCCAACAAACAGTTTCCCATTTATAGGACAAATACAGAAAAAAAATAATCACATAATTCATTAGTATAACATCTACAAAGTAATAGTAGAGACCTAATCTAAGTAAAGAGAAGCCATTTTTAACAAATCATTAAGTGAGCACGAAAAAATATCACAATGATTGCAAATACTATTATAATTCTTACACATGACAAAAAGAGGCGATTTAACTAATATATTTGTTCTTGCTCTTGGACACTTAAATAAAACGTTTGATCTAGATCTAACTCGAGGAACGCTGAAATTAATTTGTGCTAATAAATCACTACAGTCAATACTGTTATGTAATAATTTATACAAAAATGTTAATGAACTAATTTCTCTCCTTAATTCTAAACTAACCATGTCAACTCTACAACATAATGTATTATTATCACATCCATGGTTAGGATAGATACCATCAATTTTAAATATCAGATATTTTATAAGTTTTCTCTGTACTTTTTCAATATCTTTTGTATAACAATTATATATAGGATACCAAACTAAACTGCAATATTCTAATTTTGGACGTACTAGAGAATAGTATAATAATTTTATTGGTGTTATGTTGGTGAAGTTTCTGCAATTCCTAATAATGAAACCGTACATTCTCATAGCTTCAGAAACTTTTTGTTCAATATGCAAATTGAAAGTTAACTTGCAGTCAAAAATGACACCTAAGTCTTTGAGGCTATTACATTTTTCCAAAACAGAGTTCTGAATTATATAGTTAAAGTTAACTGTCGTCAATTTCCTGCAAAAACTCACTACTTTACATTTTGCAGAATTTAATAGTAGTTTGTTATTAGTACACCATGTATCAATAGCAGTTAAGTTACGCTGAAGTTCTAAACAATCGCCAATAGTGTCGATCTTACAGAAAATTTTCAAGTCGTCCGCAAAACACAATTTTTTACAGTTAATTTCTTGAAACAAATCATTAATATAAAGTAAAAATAATAACGGTCCTAGATTGGAGCCTTGACCATTGGAACACCAGACTTAGACAGAATTAAATCTGACTTAAAGCCATTATAGAATACATACTGTCTCCTTCCTATTAAATAACTACCAAAGAATTTAATTAAATTAACAGAAAATCCTAAATTTGATAACTTGGATAATAAATACGGATGAACCACCTTATCAAATGCCTTCGAGAAATCTGTATATACGACATCAATTTGTCCTTGTTCATCTAATACTTCAGAAATAAATTGTGTCATCACTACCAGGTTTGTGACGGTAGATCGTTTATCTATGAATCCGTGTTGAAAAGGTGCAATATAGCCGCGAACACACGGATATATACGATTATACAGAACAATCTCGAAAATCTTTGAGAAGTTACACAACAGAGAGACAGGTCTGTAATTAGATATATCAGATTTAACTCCATTTTTAAATATAGGACATACTTTTGACTCTTTCCATATTTCAGGATATTTTCCAGTTTCCAAAGACAAGTTAAACAGTTTTTGAAGCGGTTTGACAAATATTCGTGTACAATCTTTAACTAGAAATGCTGGAATATTATCTGGACCAGTCGTCATTTTATTTTTTAATCTTTTAAAAGCTTCCAGAATTTCATTTTCTTCAAATTTCAAAAAATTAATGGTTGGTAAATTAAAACCCTGAACGCTGATGTCCTCTGGTTCATTATTGTCAGTAGATACATATACTTTTTCAAAAAATGTTTTAAAAGCGTTGACAATATCCTGGGGATTATCAAAAGTATTTCCCTCATAGCACATTTCACCTGGAATTCGCGATGACTTATTTTTAGTATGTACATAAGACCAAAATGATTTTGTTTCAATGGTAATACTGTCTTGAATGTTTTCAATGTAATTGTTATATGCAGTTTTAATTTGCTGTTTAATAACTTTGCGCAATCTTTTAAATTCTATGTCTAATGAAGTGTCTATAGTCTAATGAACTATATTCATATATAAGATCATACATGGATTTATTGATTGTCCAAATCTGTTAAATCACATTAATTTTAATGTTCCAAACCGAGCTCCATGTTACCACAATGTTTTCAACATTCCTTTCCACAGAACAACATATGGCATTCACAACCCATTAGATAGATACATGGGGCTATTAGTCCAGGAACCGAAGCATTTCACCTCGCAATTTTTACAGAATGGATCGATTTGCTTGAAAATTTGAGAATAAGTAGTGGATAATTCAAGGATCAAAATCTATATGATGCCGAAAGGCGCTTTTACCATGGGGTCGGTTGCCACCCCATGTTAGGGGTGGAAATTTTTTATTATATTTTGACTGCAAAAGTTGATAAAAACATTCATTCTAAGCAAAAAATGTTCTATACATTTTTTTGATAAAATTAATACTTTTCGATTTATTCGCTATCGAAAGTGTTAGTTTTATATAGAAAAAATCAATGTTTTTCGATATATACTCATTTACCATTCACTCAATTTTTGCTGTAGAAAAATTTTTTTCAAACTAAGTTCTTGGGAATTAAATAACCTACAATTTCATATAAAAACATTTTTTGGTATATCTGATGCTAATCTTTCTATTTTGAAGAAAATGGCATTTTTTACCAAACTACAAAAAGTCTTTATTCGCTTTTAACTCTAGTTTTTTTAAAACTAATCATTCTAAGCCAGTCAAACTTTTAAAATCTATTAATAATACATAAATAAAGAAGAATTAATAAGGCCAATGACTAAAAGCAAAGCTAACTTACATTATTATGCTTCCAATTGGATTTCTTTTTTTTTTGAAAAAAATATATTGATTTTTTACCGTAACCTTTTTAATTTTTATCTTAGAAAGTTTGTTAAAAAATAATTTTGTAGGTTTTTACAAGATCTATAAGATTATTAATACCAAATCCTTTTAAAATCCTCAGTCGCAAAAAGTGGTGACTTTGAATGGGTTGGTAAAGGTGATTTTTGCATGTTATTACAAGTTTTAATTGTCAAGAGCTCACTCAATTTTTACCGTAGAGAAATTTTTTTGCAAACTATGTTCTTGGGAATTAAATAAGCTACAATTTTATATTTAAATATTTTTTTGTATCTCTGATGATAATCTTTCTATTCTGAAGAAAAGGGAATTTTTTACCAAACTTCAAAAATTCGATATTTGCTTTTGACTCCATTTTTTTTAAAAACTAATCATTCTAAACCAGTTAAACACTTCTAGAACCTATTAATAATACATAAATAAAGAAGACGAAATAAGGTCAATAACTAATTTTAATCAGGGTGGTGATTAGGGGTTTGCTTTCGATCACTTTTTCGCTGAAAAATATAGGGTCTGACATTCTTTTCATTATAAGCCACCTAAATTTTGAGCTAAAGACTTTTTTATTTCTGAAGATAGATATTTTTAAATACTTCAAATTAGTTTAAACAAGTGATCCTCGAAAAATGCATAGTTTTCCCGTCTTTTGACTTTGAGACTACAATATTTAGCATTTTCCGAAGAGGACCTAACATATAATAAAGTATAGCTCGATTACTATTGGTCTTAAAGAAAATTTAAAAAAACGGTTTTGTAGATTTTTTTAAAAGGTACATTTTTGTTAAGCAAAGTTGTTTTGATAAAACAAAATTTTTTTAAGTAATTTGCAGAAAACTGATTAAAAACATTAATTTTTTTAATATAAAACTAACATTTTCGATAGCGAATAAATAGAAAACTATTAATTTTATCAAAAACATGTATAGAACATTTTTTGCTTAGAATGAATGTTTTTACCAACTTTTGCGGTCAAAATATAATAAAAAATTTTCACCCTAGATATGGGGTGGCAACCACCCCCATGGTAAAAGCGCCTTTTGGCATCATATAGATTTTGATCCTTGGACTATCCACTACTTATTCTCAAATTTTCAAGCAAATCGATCCATTCTGTAAAAATTGCGAGGTTTTCTCCTATTTTAAGCTTCATTATGGACTATATTAAATGAATTTGATTTTGATATTTTCAATTTAACTTTAACTCGGTTCAAAAGATCTCTTGCTTTGTGATTGCTTTGTGATATATATGTATGGTATAGTTGAATTTTGTTCTTATTATATTTTGTAGTTTTTGGTATGTAGTGAACTTTTTAAATGTAACTTTTTGTTATTGATTTTATACTATATGTAATTTATGTTTTGAAACCTAACTGGTATTGTATTGTAATTTAAAACTGTTAATGGGGTTATCCCGTGTTAAAAAAAACTATGTTGCAATATGACATCCTCTGTACAATGCCTCAAAATGCCAATAATACTATTTTAAAAGTTTCTATTTAACTGAGACAGATAAAATTAAAATTTTAGAAGAATATTATTTCTTTCTAAGAAACAGAAAAATAGCTTTGACCATAAATTCAAAATTAATATACCAGGCAGGAAAGACTGGAAAGAAGGTGTACCCATACAAGTCAAGTTGCTCAAACACATTGGAGGGTGTAGGAGACCATATAATAGGGATAAATTTTTAGGAAGTCTATCTAAGGATGTTACAAATTTTCCAGGAAGAAATAATGACAATCCATCACTGAGTAGCAGAAATAGAAAAGCAGAAAGGAACATACAGTTCACTTGCCATCTTCACAAATAGCCAAGGAGAGGTCAATTCTAAGCTAGTGTGAGATTGTGTGGGTGGCCTAAATAAACTAGAAGACTGGAGCCTGGAGCAAGGTTACTGTAGCCTGGATATAGGAGCATGAGGGTCATAAAGGCAATGAAAAAGCAGATGAAATGGCCAAACAAAGCTTATTGTCATTATATGATATTATTGAGTCGTAACAGGTTGACTGCCATGGCGGGCATATACGCCCGCTACCTAATTCTCCGAGTATGCCCCGGCAGGCATATATGCCCGCTATGCCCTTGACTAAGATGTGTTTGGCATATGGGCCAATTTTTTTTATTTATATATGGGCAGTCAACCTGTTAACACAGCAAAATGTTAAAACAATCCTCAAATTACAAAATTTGTCAACATTAATAACAAGTATCTAGGAATTGGGAAAATTCTGTTTATTTTCTCTCGGAAGTGTTTAAAAAATATAAATATAGATTATCATGAGAAATCTTTGATCTGATCATTACATTGTGTGTGTTAACTTACGATAAAATAATTCTATATCAATAAGTAATTAGATTTAAAAATATTTTGATTAAAATAATTTCTATCTGCAATCTTCACAGAAACCTACATTATTTAATATTAAATAGCCTAATGAAAACAAAAATATTGTTGTTATAAATGGTTTAGAGATAATAAATCCCTATTTTTTTAATGCATAATAATAAACATAAATGTATGTTTATAAAATATTTCATCTTGTTGTTTAAACTTTAAAATGAAATGGGAAACTTTACAATATACAATCATAGGTCCACATTACTATGTTAAGTATCAAAATTGGGGTCTACATTTTACATTTATTTATTTATTTATTTACAGGAAACCCCCATTAACTGGTACAATACAAAGACAATAGTTAACTAGGTATATCCAAAGGTAAAAAACTCAAAAAGTAATTCTAATTCTGTCAGACTTACTGAATCTTAGATCATTGAGCGAACTAGTACATAGACTATTATAAAAAATATAATAATTTTAGACTGTTAAAACAAAAACATTTTAAACAAACTTGATACTATGTAATACAAGATAGGTACCTCTTTAGTTGATTCAAACTGTATTTAAATAAATCAATCTGCAGATTATTGGCCAAAGACATGCATCTGTCAAGAGGATTATTCACACCATAAGTTTTTCTGTGAAAGGGAATTCGAAAAGTTGGTTGTGGCCTTAAATGAAAAGTAACATTCTACGATATTAGAACTAACAATCTAACAACATTAACCAACTTAAATAAGAATAATAGTGAAAATTTATCTCTATGGATATCGGATGCTTAGTGGAATTAATGATATTTGTTGCTCAATCTCCATGTAATTATGATTAGCTATAGTAATCCCACATTTAAAAACACACACACTCTTAAGGTTCTATGTTGAACTCTTTCTAAATAAATCATGTGATTTTGAAAATATGGAGACCAAACTATTGAACAGTATTCCAAAATTGATCTGACCAAAGAACAATAAACAACCCTGACAGTATGAACTGAAAAGTGATGGCAATTTCTTAGAACAAAACCAAGCATTTTACTACTCTTTAATTGTTAATTTCTTATCAAATATGATTCCCAAGTCTTTGACAGTAGTAACATATTGAAGTAGTTGATTTATCATTGACATATGAAGACTTGTATTTGATTATTTTATGGGTAAAACTAATAAAACAACATTTTTTAACATTGAGATCAAGTTTATTAACTTGACACTATCTGTGTAATAGGTCTAAATCATTCTGTAAAAGCACCTGATCGTTTGGACCTTCAACAATCCTCCAAAGTTTTAAATCATCTGCAAGCATTAAACAGGGACTATGTATAAAACAATTAGTGATATCATTAACAAAGATGTTGAAAAGTAAAGGAGAACAATGTCGCCCTTGAGGAACACTCGAAGTAGCGAATATTGTTTCAGAGAGGTTGCCACCAATTTTAACATACTGAACCCGGCCAATTAGTAAACTTTGAAACCACAAGACAATCTGATGATGGAACCCGAACTTTTACAACTTTTGCAAAAGTATCCGATGGTCCACCTGTATTAAGTCTGTATTTTCATTCTTAGTACCTAAGCTAGAATCGTCAGAAAAAAGGTCTAGCTAGAGTATATATGTTTGCCAGGGTTTGCATAGTTTGTTTTGGTCTGTTATGATGATATTGTGTTTTATTTTTGAATAGTTATATTTTCTGAAGGATTTGTTATGTCTTGAAGTTTTTTTTGGAACTTAAAATAGTCATGTCTTGCAAGTACATAGGAATTGCTTCCTGGCAATTTTTAATTAAGTATCTCATTTATTCCTGGTCTTCTTTATTTTCTTTCGTTTATTTATTTCTTTGTATTCTCTTTCATTATCTTCAAATTTTATTCTTTCTTCCATCATGTCTAGAATTTCCTCTGCCATCCAACTTTTCTTTGCTTGTATTCTTTGGTACCGCAGAACATCTTGTGGTGAAGTCTTGTAGGTATACATATAGTATTTTTGGTACTTTTCTCATTGTTCTTCCATGCTGTCTTTTTCATTTTTTGCTGATATTGAATATTTATCTTCTACTTAGTTCCTTTTGTAATTTTTGCTAGTTGTATTATTTTTTTTACTCGTAAAGTTAATATCATGTTAAAATAATATATTTTACTTTGTTTCAGAACTTCCAAAGGTAATATCAATGTAGTCTGGAAATGGTGTGTAAGGAGGAAGTACTGCTATGGTTCAAGGACTTGGATAGTCACAATAGGATAGATTTGGTGTACGAGTTGTTAAATATGTGTTTACCATTCGAGGTACGTTTTTTCGGCTCCTGCATCGAAGAATTAGGAAGACTTACTTATCTAGAACTACGGGGACCCAGCATTACAGCCAATGACCTAGAGAAATTATCAAAGGATGGGTCCTTTACTCATGGTATATTAGACGAGAGCGTTCGGCATAGGTTGATAATTTACATGTCTCTGCTGTCGTCAAATAATTGCAGTGTAGCCAATTGGTTTTATCAAAATTTATTAAGGACAGACTCCATTGATGAGTATTTAAAAGAGAAGGGAAAGGAAGAAATGTTACATAATGAATTTTTGTTGTTGTTTACAATGGCGTTACATCATCCTGCATTTACGTATGAACAAAAACAGTTTTTTAATAAGGTGCTAATGAGTTTAATTGATATTAGGGAAAATAGGGTATCAGCCAAACACAGTGCACTAGGATATCCACCTGGATTTGGATATCCAACTCAAAAGGTAAGAAGTTTTATATATTCCTTACAATTGTTTATTACTGTTGGTGTCCCTATAGTCAACCAGCACCAGTGGTCATCCAGAAATTGTTTAACCTTCAAAATAACCATTCAATTTTAAAACACCTAGTGCCAGGTGGAGTGAGTGTATTATCGCCCCGATGTTTTTTTTTTGTACATTTAGGTATACAAATTTATTATTAAAATGATATAAAAGCGGTAGTATTTTAAGGTACTATAACTTTGAAGATACAATATTATGGATGCACAGTATTATTACATTTAGAACATTTGCTGTGATACTAGCAATTTTTCTTTGTTGGGCAAATATGGCACCTCCCTTTTCTTTCTGGTTGTGATGAATTCGGTTCTTCCACGGGTTCTTTTACATTGTGATGATCTTCCAGTTTTTACAATATCTAGTTTGGTCGCTTTTTCTTCTTTTTAAGTGCGGCTCTAAAAGCCGTTTGCCTAACAAAACGTCAAAAATTTTAACAAAAACGTCATTTTTTTGTTCAAATATTGACATTTCAGTCGATATTTCTGTTATTCCTGGGCTTTTATTGGTTTTTAGTTCCTTCATTTCATTTTCTATTTATTCCTCTGTATTTCTATTATTATGTGATCAACTTCAATTTCATGGATTCTTTCCTTTCTTCTCCGTTTTGTTTAACAGTTGTGTAAAGTAAGTTTGCCAATTTCTCATGATTTCCCGTAGTTCATTGACTAATATTTCTTCATCATTTTTTATGTATGGGTTATTTTTCTGAGATCCTCTTTCTATTTTTTCAGTTCCTCTTTATGAAATTTTTCTCTTTGAACATTCTCTTCATAGTTTTCCTCAATGCTCTGTATTCTTGTCCACTACTATCAATATTCTTTGTGTGAGCGGCCGTGGAGTAACGGCATATTCGCTGGCCTAATACGCCAGTGCATGCGGGTTCGAGCCCTTTTAAAGACAAACCATTTTTATTTCCAATAATGACACGAGCCGTCTCACCGTGCCTCGGAGAGCACGTTAAGCAGTCGGTCCCCCCGGGCTAGTGTACATCGGCACTAGTTACTTGAAACAGGGTTAAAGATGTAAATGGCGCCGCAACTGTCCGAAAGGATCTCCCCGGCAAAAATGCCATACGATACTATTATTATTAATATTCTTTGTTAAATTTGTGAGTATTACTTTTCTAAATGCTTGTGCTGCTTTGTGGCATTCCTCACCATATCATTCTTTTGTTTTGTGTTTTCTATTAGTTTTCAATAAGGTTACTTTAGTCATATTTAAAACTGCTTCTTTTATACTTTTCCACTCTTCATCCGGGTCTGATGTTTCTGGTTCTTCGTTCAGTCTGTTGGTTATTGATTATTCGTTCTTCGCATTTCTATGTACCCACTTAGGTATAGTTTAGTTCTTTTTGAGGGAATTTCTTTTTTATTTTGTGTTTTATTTTCTGGTCCTTCTTTTCTTCTTAAGGTGCCGTTCATTTCTGCGTAGGCATTCGCCGTACATTGTCTTGTCAGGTGAGATGATAGGTAGTCAGGATATTCTGTTTTTAACAGCATTACGAATAGACCAGGACTAATCTGTAAAAAAACGTGTATTTTTGGATGTGAGAGGTGGCATTCGGATTTTTGCAGATAAAGTTAGGTGAGACCTTCACTAATAATAATTGACTTATGCTCCTTCTCAAATATGCCCGGAACATTAATACAAAAATTAAAATATTTAAAAATTTCGAAAAACATCGATTTTTTCTGCTTTCTTTGCTTATAACTTTAAAACGGTTCGTTTTGGAACAAATTCGTAGGGAAATAAAATAAAGATAATTGAATTTTGTATGATATACGACTGGTCAAAAATGTCTTAAGGTATTACCTTTTCTGCAATATAGCAATAAATACAAAATAAGGGGGCAAAATACGCCTGTTGTTATTCAATGTTTCTTAACCACTTTGGTGGCACTTAGAACCTTAGTAATTCGCTTAGAAAATTCTTATAACTTACTTAAATGGTCTACCAAATTTCATTAAAATCGACCTAATAGATTTTGCATAATAAATTTGCAATATAAATGTTTTTAAAAAAGTTCAAATTTTTTAAAATCTTTCTGAACAAAAAGTAGACCATTTAGAAGTTGGCTAATTTTTTTACATATAAAGAGGTGCTCTACCTATCTAATACACTTTACATAATTAAAATCGGATTATTTAAGGGGCCTCAGCAATGTTTTAAAATTATAAACAATTTTTTGGCTTATAAACAAATAGCTTTGTTTAATAATAAAAAAATTAATTTTTAGCAATGCAAATGATTAAAACCGGTATAATTTTACTTAAACTTTCAAATGCTGTCAGCAGAATTGCTATTTTATTTTTTGTTAATCAAAAGTTATTCTGGTTCAAAAATTGCAATTTTTCGATTTTTTGAATGTTCCACCGCGTTTATCTCGAAAAAAGAACATTTTTTGCTTTTGAAACCCAAGAAATACAAAAAAATGTTTTATTATGCGAAAAGTCGATATTATGTAATTCCTCAAGTTCTTTGTTTATAACAATCTTATCGACATCCGGATCAACTGTTACCCAAAAAATTCGTGTTCTACGGGTCAAAATACATAAAAAACACTTGGGTAAGTCCATCTAAATAAAGGAGCCCGTAGCACCCCCTCCTGGACACAGGATTAATTTGTTTAAAAGCCAAAAAATTGTTTATAACTTTAAAACATTGCTGAGGCTGCTTAAATAATCCGATTTCAATTCTGTAAAGTGCATTAGATAGGTGGAGTGCTTCTTTATATGTAAAAAATTGACAAATCTTTGTATGTTTTAGTTTTTGTTCTGCAAGATTTTAAAAAAATTTAATTTTTTTAAAAAAGTTAAGATTGCAAAATTATTATGCAAAATCCAGTAAGTCAATTTTAATGAAATTTGGTGAACGGTATTAGCACATTACAAAAATTTTCTAAGCGAATTAGGAAGGTTCCAAGTGTAACCTAAGTGATGGAAAAACATTGAATAAGGACAGGCTTGTTTTGCCTCCTTATTTTATATTTATTGCTATTTTGCAGCAAGGGTGTTAAATTAAGACATTTTTAACCAATCGTATCTTATAGAAATTATCTTTGTTTTATTTCTATACGACTTTGTTCCAAAATGAATCGTTTTAAAGTTATAAGCAAAGAAAGTAGAAAAAAAAACGAAATTTTTTGAAATTTTTAAATATTTTATTTTTTTTTATTAATGTTTCGGGCATATTTGGGAAGGAGCATAAGTCAATTATTATTAACGAAATTATCACCTAACTTTATCTGCAAAAATCCGAATGCCACCTCTCACATCCACCTAAAAACAGATCCTTCGTGGTCTAGAAGCATTTGATAGCTGTGGATTCCTGTCATTGGCGAATATTACGCAGCCATGATATCTTTTTACGTCGTTTTCTGGTCGAATCAAAAAATAATTATTTATGTTTGATGTAGCTTTTATTTATGCGCACTTTTCCGTATTTCTCTTCTCATTCTTCTTTAAGAAGTCATATGTGAGGTATAATTAGGTGAGACACAATATCGTGTTTAAATACAATTTCAGTTACTTTCTATTTGACTGACAAAATTATAGCCTTCCATATAACAAACTGTATGACGTAAATGCGTTATCGTTATCATATAACGAATATTGGAACCCAAACCAAATTAAATTTAAAATTTAGGTAATATGTACTTTTTTGTCTACACAGTTTATCAGCTATTCGTCTTTTGTATGCAAATACTAGTTTTTTGCTCCTAGGTGAGAATTTAAAAATGGAAGGTAGATTTTAAATATAATAAAAGAAGATCACATTATGTTTAAGTAAAGTCATATGTTAAATTGTAAGAAAAAACAAAATATTTAAACAAATACTAATAATTCAGTTAATTTGTACTCTACGAATCCCCTAGTGGGAAAGTTTTGGGGTAGTTCTGATTTCTTTCATTATATATGGATTTTGGGCTGCTGAATCCAAATATGAGGTTTGCGGACAAAATTTCTTGTCGGAACATTGAAAAAATCGCGAAAAAAGCGAAAAATTTCAGCTTTTTTTGCTCAAATCTCGAAAACTATTAACTTTTAGTAAATGGTCTGTTAACAGAAATTAAAGTACTTAAAATTATCTACAAATATCACTATTTACTTTTTTTTTTTCAGACGAACCATTCGGTCTAAAGTGTAAGTTGAAAATTGCCAATTTTTAACAGTCTCGGCAAAACCCACTTTTTACATTCCAAAACTTTAGTTTTTATTAGAATGCTGTCATTTGATACATTTCTCCTAGTTTGCTGTACAAATAATAAATGTTAGTTCATAATATTAATATGGTATGTCTCTTCTCACAGCTTCCATTAATCCATTACATCCTAAAGTACCGAGAATGTCTCTGCTTTTCCCTTAGAGCCACAGAAGATCAGGCACAGATGGAGTCACAGTTTCAGTTGGTGTGAACATTCCCTTCGGATCTTGATTTCTGATAAACCTTGAGGTTTTGTCCTTTCAAAATGTATTAGTTGAACAGCTCTCTGACTTCCATAAACCTCAGGTGCGGGTTTAGTTTTTAGCCGAGGAATGGATTGGTTAGGAGCTATTCCATGTTTTGATGCAATACAAGAAATGCCACCCATGACGTAAAAAGTGTGGTATCCGTCGATTGTATGTACGTTAACCCTTTCTGTCCCAACGCTGCATATATATGTTTTTGAAAAAGTGGGCCTGTATTATTCCCAGCCGCTGTATATATACGTTCAAGGTGTTAAAGTCTCAATTTACCAAAGCCGAAAATATGCGTTGCTTATAAAATTTTAGAATCATTGGTGTCCCAATGCCGTAGAAATATGTCCGAAAAATGTTTCCGAAAATGTCCGAAATGATTATTGTTCCCAAAGCCTCAAAATGTTGGCACCTAAGACAGGTCATGCGGACCCATTGCCGTATATATTTGTTCACATATTTTAGATATATGCTATATTGTAGCACTGGTGGCAACGCTTATAGGTAACTGCTAGAAGGTACAACGTTTGTAGCCACAGAAAAGACAAGAAAAAAAAGAAGCGAATCGAGATACATGTGTGCAAGATGCGGAATCGGCCTTTGCGTAGTGTCATGTTTTGAGGAGTATCACACAAAAGAAAACTTTTAATGTTAATTTACATTACATTATTTTTTTAAGTTAGTTAGATTTTTTCAAGTTGGTTTTGCTCTCTGATGAGCACTTTTGAAAAGAAAACGTTTAAGTTGGTTAAAAAAACTCATTAAAAACATGTTTTGGTCATTTATTTGTTTATTTATATGCGACGTATATATAAGGCAATACCTAAGCATGAAAAAACCTTTGGGATTGAGGAACCAACATGCAAATTAAGGTCTGGCATAAAAAGGGTTAAAATCAGCGTTTTCGCATACTTGTTGTGTAAAGCACGGCTGGTCAATTTTCTGTGGATCGCCTGCGATTGCTGACACTTACAGATAAGCAACGCGCTTGCGCAAAGTCTTGTAGCGGCAGTAAGGCCCAGATAGTTGGTCTCACCATTCCTTGCAGGGTTGGCCGTTTACTCTACAAAAAGTACGGCTTAAGAAAATAGGTTGATGTAGTCTCCTCTTTGGGGTTTTGTTCATCCTATACAGAAGCTGTTCGCCTGGAAGTGTCAGCATTCGCAGGCGATCCGCAGAAAATTTACCTGCCGTGCTTTACACAGCAGGTGTACGATAACGCTGATTTTAACGTACATACAATCGACGAATACCACACGTTTCACGTCATATGTGGCATTTCTTGTATTGCACCAAAACATGCAGTAGCTCCTAATCAATCCATTCCTCGGATAAAAAATTTCACGGTAATTTCAAAATTTCACCCTGTATTATTCATAATACACCATACATGATATAGGTCGTTGAAATCAGGCCGTTAAGTAGCTTTTAATAATATAAAAATATAGAGGGTGTTCCATTAAAAATAAAGCTTATGAACTATACCAGGCTTGCGTGAATCATCATGTTTAAATTTAAATTTAGGTTTAAAGAGCCTACATTTATATATAAAAATGAACGGGTTTCAGCGTTTTTTAACATTTTTTTAAACAAGGACAGAAATAATTTTATTCCATAAGTGCCTTCCACCCTATATATAATACATGTATTATACACCCTGTATAATACATGTACTGACGATGAAATAAAGGTAACAATAAAATTGTAATGTGTTAAATGGTTAAAGGTTAGGGTTAAAGCTGCGATAGTCATGAAGCCCATCAGTTATATTTTTTTATTACTTAAGTTCTCTTATTCATTAATTATATTTATGATCACACCTCCTAAGGACTATTCAAATCTAACTATGAATATAATATTTTTGATAAAAGTGTAACAAATTATAAGTAAAATTCACCTTAAACACAAAAATAAACAGTGATTACTATACGACAACACTGAATATAATGCTGATCTACTCACAGAGTGACGTAGCTACGTTGGCCCCGCCTACCTACTCCGTCATATCTTCTGTAATTGTATCATGCAGTATATATGTACTACATTCGCTCTCGCGAGATTTTTTTTACGTCTATTACGCCAGATCATCCATTTCATAAGTCCATATTTGGAATAGTTTCATATTTTTTTGCTAATTTTTTGCTAATTTATTACCACAAAAACAAATTTTTTGCTCCACCCCTAACCGAGAAACAATGGTTGATGTAGCGTAATATTACGTCACATCAACGATAGCCATATCTCGCGAACCTAAAGAGCTAGAAAATCGTACTACGCGGCATATTTTTTTGCTAATTTATTGCTGTCGATCTGCATATGCAACATACCCCAACACCACCCCTGCTTCCCTTACAGCTAAACAACACCCCCAAAAAACAACGAAAAATCTTGAAAAATGATTTTTGTGATATAGTTGACGGTTGATATTTAATTGCAAATTTTTTGCTGTCATTAGCCGCAAAAAACAATTTTTTTGCTCCACCCCTAACCGAGAAACAATGGTTGATGTAGCGTAATATTACGTCACATCAACGATAGCCATATCTCGCGAACCTAAAGAGCTAGAAAATCGTACGACGCGGCATATTTTTTTGCTAATTTATTGCTGTCGATCTGAATATGCAACATACCCCAAAACCACCCCTGCTTCCCTTACAGCTAAACAACACCCCCAAAAAACAACGAAAAATCTTGAAAAATGATTTTTGTGATATAGTTGACGATTGATATTTAATTGCTTATTTTTTGCTGTCATTAGCCGTAAAAAACAATTTTTTTGCTCCACCCCTAACTGAGAAACAATGGTTGATGTAGCTTAATATTATGTCACATCATCGATAGCCATATCTCGCGAACCTAAATAGCTAGAAAATCGTACGACACGGCATATTTTTTTGCTAATTTATTGCTATCTGAATATGCAACATACCCCAAAACCACCCCTGCTTCCCTTACAGCTAAACAACACCCCCAAAAAACAAAGAAAAATCTTGAAAAATGATTTTTGTGATATAGTTGACGGTTGATATTTAATTGCTAATTTTTTGCTGTCATTAGCCGTAAAAAACAATTTTTTTGCTCCACCCCTAACTGACAAACAATGGTTGATGTAGCTTAATATTATGTCACATCATCGATAGCCATATCTCGCGAACCTAAAGAGCTAGAAAATCGTACGACGCGGCATATTTTTTTGCTAATTTATTAAGCTGTAAGGGAAGCAGGGGTGGTTTTGGGGTATGTTGCGTATGCAGATCGACAGCAATAAATTAGCAAAAAAATATGCCGCGTCGTACGATTTTCTAGCTCTTTAGGTTCGCGAGATATGGCTATCGTTGATGTGACGTAATATTAAGCTACATCAACCATTGTTTCTCAGTTAGGGGTGGAGCAAAAAAATTGTTTTTTGCGGCTAATGACAGCAAAAAATTAGCAATTAAATATCAACCGTCAACTATATCACAAAAATCATTTTTCAAGATTTTTCTTTGTTTTTTGGGGGTGTTGTTTAGCTGTAAGGGAAGCAGGGGTGGTGTTGGGGTATGTTGCATATGCAGATCGACAGCAATAAATTAGCAAAAAAATATGCCGCGTCGTACGATTTTCTAGCTCTTTAGGTTCGCGAGATATGGCTATCGATGAGGTGACATAATATTAAGCTACATCAACCATTGTTTGTCAGTTAGGGGTGGAGCAAAAAAATTGTTTTTTACGGCTAATGACAGCAAAAAATTAGCAATTAAATCTCAACCGTCAACTATATCACAAAAATCATTTTTCAAGATTTTTCGTTGTTTTTTGGGGGTGTTGTTTAGCTGTAAGGGAAGCAGGGGTGGTTTTGGGGTATGTTGCATATTCAGATAGCAATAAATTAGCAAAAAAATATGCCGCGTCGTACGATTTTCTAGCTATTTAGGTTCGCGAGATATGGCTATCGATGATGTGACATAATATTAAGCTACATCAACCATTGTTTCTCGGTTAGGGGTGGAGCAAAAAAATTGTTTTTTGCGGCTAATGACAGCAAAAAATTAGCAATTAAATATCAACCGTCAACTATATCACAAAAATCATTTTTCAAGATTTTTCGTTGTTTTTTGGGGGTGTTGTTTAGCTGTAAGGGAAGCAGGGGTGGTTTTGGGGTATGTTGCATATTCAGATCGACAGCAATAAATTAGCAAAAAAATATGCCGCGTCGTACGATTTTCGAGCTCTTTAGGTTCGCGAGATATGGCTATCGTTGATGTGACGTAATATTACGCTACATCAACCATTGTTTCTCGGTTAGGGGTGGAGCAAAAAAATTGTTTTTGTGGTAATAAATTAGCAAAAAATTAGCAAAAAAATATGAAACTATTCCAAATATAGACTTATGAAATGGATGATCTGGCGTAATAGACGTATTTTTTTTTGGCACATTCGGAATAGGAAACATACAACACAAAAATTCATACCTCACACTATTAACTGCTAAAATCAACTTAATCTTTCATTAAAAAAAGAAGAATAGTGGGAAAGAAATAGTGGAAGTGTCAAAATTTTGTGAAGTTTATTTCTACAAAATATTTTTATTTTGTACAATAAATAATTTTCTCATTTGTTATCAATACATAATGGTGCAAATAAATAATTATTGATTGGCCTAAGGTTTATGTTATTTTATGTCTGTTTACTATTAATAATATTGGATATGAGCAGGTGCGTTGGTTTTGTAGTAATTTCCAGTCACTTCTGACAATTGAACTTTTCAAAAAAAGAAATTACTGACGTCAGTGTCAAAGTGAATCTCGTTAGAGCGAATTAAGTTTACCTACCATTTCTCAAGTGTCTTCTGGATACCACGTTTCTTTACACAAACACTTTATAAAAAAATGTATCAACTATCAGAGAATACAAATTGAAATATAATTTTGAAATGTGTCAAATACTATTTATTTTTGTTTTAACAGTCAATGGAGATTCCGGTGATTCCCGTAAAGACTGCTCCTACAACATGCGGCGACTCACCTGCGATATTTCATCAACCACCTGGTCTGTCCCACCTACCCCCGCCACCAGCGAATTTTGATTTTAACAACATTTCTATGTGGAATAGGCCAGGGTTCCCTTATGGTGCTCCGGAGGTGAGTGTATGTATTCATTTTTTTTACTAATCCTAACGTAGATTTGTTAATATAATACATAGTCCATCCACTGTTGTATTAAAAATACGTATAGTCCATTGAAAAGTTACATTTTTCAGAGGACTTTTAACTTTTTTTATGTGTAACTCTAATTTGTGTCACTTTTGTCCCTTCGCCGCCATCTTGGAAAAAGGAGTGCAAAATGTTTATGCCTTGTATCTCATTCCGAGTTTCGACCAACAATGTATATTAAACTTAAACATTTCGATATAATAATAATTTTTAACAATTATTGTAAGTATATTAAAAATCGTTTAAACATAAATAGAAATTTTGATGTCAAATCACTACAATTCTACAGGGTGTGGATATTGCTACGAAATTAACAAAAAAAAGTAAATATCTTTTAAACTACCTCGTCTAAAATTACAAAACCCTATATTTTAAGACAGAAGCCATCGAGGAGAATCCAAAAATGTAAAAATATACAGGGTGTTCCATTTAAAAAACATAAGTTTGTGTCACCCTTTTTTTCACGACAAACGAGTAATTGGACTTCCCCGCACTTATTTTGTATATGTCTACGTATTGGGACCAACGAACTGTCAACACTGATGGAATGGCCCCGTCCCATTCAAACAGTGAAGCGAGATAGCCTGCAACATACAAGGGAGAGGTCCTAGAGAGACAGAAAATTTTTCAGGTAAAATTTGCTACAACTACCACCAGAGTTGCCAGATGTGATTTTATAAATCCCCCACTTAGAAACTGAAATTCCCTCAAATTGAAGCTCAAACCACCCAAATTTAAATTTTTTCCGCATTTTCATAAATTAGTAGTCAAATGTAGAGAACAGTAAACAAACATTATACTACTTATCAACAGAGGGCCCTGGAAATAATTCATAGGTCCTATCTTCTTCTATTATATGAGAGTATAATATACAGTTCTCTGTGTACATTCGCAAATTTAATTTCCCATGACCCCTTAAAATTTTCCATAATTTTCACCCCAAAAAATCTCCCAACCATTTCTGCTTAGAGAAGTTCCCCTATATGCTTTTAAATTACCCCAAAACTGTGGGAAAATACCCCAATCTGGCAACCCTGACGTACCTGACTAGCACTGTCAAATTATTTGTTTACAAAAGATGGCGATTATCTTCCCTCCTTTACCTGATTATCTTCTATCTCATCCTGAAGGCATTAAATTCGCTTCATGGCGATTCCATCAGTGTTGACAGTTCGTTGATCGGGACCGTGCAAGTTCGGAAAAGCGACACCTGGTTTTATAGCTCAGCAACTTTTTTCGCACATTTAATTATATTGGCCAATTATATTAGTCCTGGTTGCAGGACAGTTGTCAAGGCCGTAGCACAAAAAAAATTATAAGAAGAAAAAGTAAGATGAGGTTATGTTATTAAAAGGTAAACAATTGTATGTAGTAAATAAAATTAGTTATTAAAATGCAGTACTGCAAGCAAAATACAATTAATTAAATTTATTTTATATAATAATTGCATATCATATCAATATTGTGGAGCAACATATAATTTTTCTTCTTCAATGACAGTAGGTATGCAATATACGTCAATTTGACAATTTCAATTGACAATATGAATTATTTAAGAAAGTTGCAAGATTTCTCCGCTATTCGAGCACGATCGTTTCTCGCATCCCCTCCAAGTACTTACACACCGCGAATATCCTTCCCTGTATATGTCTATAATTTAGTTTGTATCTTTTTTGCTTTTAAATCAGTTTTGAAGTCAATATTCACGAAAACTATTTACTTGTATAATTCTCCTTTCGATTTAATACTACTTTATTTAAACCAAATTGTTTACCTGTTTTACTACGATTTATAAATAAATGATACACTTATTAAACACTAGAATTATTATTAGTTAGACATACTTCCGCCCGGATATGTTTATGCAAGTCAGTGATTCTGTAATTAACCGTTAAAAATACTACATCGCGTGGGGATTTTTACATCAATATTATTATTCTTTTGTGTAAGGTCATTATTTACAAAAGACGGCGTAAAATAGAAGTTATGTGCAATGCTGTGAATTTGAATATCGTTAATGTCAATAGATCGTCAATAAATTTAGGTGACTAGGTATTGATAAAAAAGATCAAGCAAGTCATTCAAGGGCCGAAGATGGGCCCGTTCGATGTTGCTGCGCGATATTTTACAGCTCATTCTGGCCATCCACTACACTCACTGTGGGACCCATTTTCGCGCTTCATTTTACTGCTCTTACAGCGCTGTAAATTGTCGCTTGTTTGGCCGTAGCCTAAGAGCAGTAAAATAAAGCGCGAAAATGGGTTCCACGGTGAGTGTAGTCACAACATAGAAAACACAACAGCAGTGACACACTATTAGAAGGCGGGAAAAGTTCGCGCACTATTACCGCGCAGACATCGGCCATCATTCACGTGCACCAGACAGTGTAGCAAATCGGCAGTGTTGCCGATTTGTACCTAATTATCAGATTTACTTAATTTTTATGACATTCTGATAATAAATATTTTTAACATAATTTTATACGTACAAAATATTGGCAATGAATGGCGATTGTATTGTTAATATTTTGCAGAAATTCCAGAAAATATTCAAAAAAAATCTCTTACTGGTATAAAGTTAGTGCATTAACTGATACTGCAGCAGTGCAGAAATAAAAAAATCACGTTGTCTTAGATATCCTTGTTTGTCCACGTTCAAATGCGATCTGTGAGCAAATATTAAATTATTTTTAGCAAGTGAAAGAGTAAAAGAATGTTACTCCTTTCAAACAGACAAAAAAATGTTAAATTATTTTAATCACATATTTTTGAAATTTTATTTGAAAGCGTTCCAGATGTATCTAAATTAGTTTTATTGTAGTACCTATATATTGCATATATTTTGTTACAAGTATTTTTTAATCACATATTTTTGAAATTTTATTTGAAAGCGTTCCAGATGTATCTAAATTAGTTTTATTATAGTATATGATAGTACACATATTTTGTTACAAGTATTTTTGAATTAACAAGTTAAGTTGAATAACATAACTTTTTTCTTAATGTATTTTTATTATCCTTAGAAACTGCCAACACAAAAAATTTTAACATAATTTTTGGCAAAATCTGATCATTTTAGCAGTGGCTTAATATAATTTCAAATTGATCGTTTCCCTTTCGGAATGTGATCGTTTCCCTTTCGTTTTCTATATTCGTCGTCTGCTGTCTTATTAATTGAAAAAGTCGCAGATTAAGGATGTACCAGTAAGAACTTTCAACGCGAAAAGTCTCAGGTTTAAATTACTATGTACCATTTTAGTTTTTATTAAATTGGTGGATTCTGCATCTGAGACTCTTCAATTTGTTATGAGATGTCGCTGTATCGCGTCTAATGGGAAGTTTGAATTATTTTTCAGATTCCCTTTAAAATGATAGTGGAGCTATTTTTCGATTCAGAGGTGTGCACGCTAATAAAAGCTACTGAAGACGCCTGAAATGGTAGAAACAGCCTGTCTAGCTGGTGTGCAACCCTCTGAATCGAAAACAAGCAAAACTATCATTTATTATATTATAATATAATTTCATATAGGGACATCGGCAACACTGATGAACGAACACATCACATCACCACTGAGATGTACACTTGTGTACACTCGATCAATGTCGGCTCCGTACTTTTTAACTTCAAAGGCGGCATCGTAGTGTGTCCTTGTTGGTTTGGTTTATTATGCTGTGGTGTAGTGGATGGTCAGACTGAGCTGTAAAATATCGCGCAGCAATATCGAACGGACCCATCTTCGGCGTCGTGTCGCAAACGAATGGATCTTCCGCGGCTACTGCCGCTTCATTTTACTGCTCTTACAGCGCTGTTAATTGTCGCTTGTTTGGCCGTAGCCTAAGACCAGTAAAATGAAGCGAGAAAAATGGGTCCTATCCTATGTTGCTATGTTGCTGCGCGATATATTACAGCTCAGTCTGGCCATCCATTACACTCTCCGCGAGACCCATTTTTCGCGTTTCATATTACTGCTCTTACAGCGCTGTAAATTGTCGCTCGTCTGGCTGTAGCCTTAAGAGTATGCTTATTCTTGAAAATATTAATATGAAATACATACAACCCGACAAGCGAGAACTGGCGGCCGACCTTCTCGTATTGTGTATTTCTCGCTGTGTTTTTTGCTCAAGGTCACACGCCAGCTCTAGCTTGTCGGATTGTACTAACGTTAAAATCGATTCTGTATAAGACAAACATGTAGATAAATGTTTAAAATTTATCTACAGGGAAATGATGAAATCTACGCAGTGGAAAAGGCAAACAAATAAAATTGTTTGTCTTATGCGTAGGCAGTACGTGACTCTATCCAAGACGTAGGCACAATATTGTGATAATAATATACTCATAGGCGCTAAATGTTGCCAAATCTGTCAGTTAAGTTCTATTTCTTGTTATAGATAATTAATCGATTTTAGTAGTTCCAATGCGACACAAAATCTAGCCATGGGATAAAAAAGTTTATCTGAAGATAGTGTATTTTTTTGTTCTTCTTAATGGCGGTACAGACTCGTTTTTGTAATATTTTATTTAATTATAGAGTATCTTCCACATACTAACATATTTCTCAAATTGGGCTTTGTACCGCCATTCTTTACTATATTACGAATATGTGTGGCTAATATCTCAACAAAATATTCAAAATTAAAGCTGCAATCTTGGAACGCGTTTTCCGTCTCGATGACGCGCTGATGTAGCCTCTTAATAACAAACTAATTCTTAATGGTAAATAATGACAGTTATTAATTTATTTTGCCATTTTGTGTACATAAAGTTCTATCTATTATTATGCTCTGTATTTTCTCTCTGTTATGAGATTGATCAGCATCTCATTAATTCGATTAATTATTTTAATTGCTACTCATGAAAACAAAACCAAATTTAATAAAACTTTCCAATAAAAAATATTCTCAGGGCTAAAATTGATTTTAATGTATTACCTGTAGTTTGTGACTTCTAGTATTTCTCTTTGCTTACTTTAACCAGGACAAAACAGGGAAAATAAATATACTCAAAATCATATAAATTGTACAATATGTACAACTATTATTTATTTATATACTATACCATAAATATAAGAGTCAAAAAGTATGCTAAACTTTATTCTGTTGTAAAAATTTCTTATCTAATAAAAAAAAACTTTAATTCTACTATCTCCTTTTTTTTAACCAAAATTCATTCAAATGATTCGGTAGACTGTTCTTATTATTATATATAAAAAAAAATTTAATTTTCACTTTTTAAATAGATTACTTATATCTTCTATGAATTTATGAATGAATAAATTATGCTGTAAAACTGTTAAGTTGACAAAAAACAAATATGGTATGTAATATAAAACAACTCTCTCTTTTCACAAATAATCTGACTAACCTTTTCTATCTTCTTTACTTCTTCTCATGGATTGTGTTGTCCTCGGTTCTCTCACAACGTGCTCCTCTGATGCTGCGACTGTCTTTCTCCTTCAAACTGTTTCACAAACAAAAACAGCACTCGCTCGAATTCTCTCCTCAATTAAATCTCTGACTCGATACAAACAATATCAATCTTTATAATTCCAAGATTTCTTCTCTCAGCTCGATATCTCGTGCAAAGTTGATATAAACCGGCTACTCGCTCCAGACAGAAACTGGAATCTATTCGTACACAAGGAGATTGTACTTCTCGACTTGATCACGATTTCGTCTCAAACACGAATCTGCTTACACGGCCACCAAATTAACTACTTTACACAAAAATACTACTTTTCAAGCTGAACTGGTTCCTTCCGATGTTAATTACACAGTGAATTCTTTTTCCCTCATCAATCCGAAAGTCAACTACTCTATTCTCCTTCCATCGCACAGTGGTTCCAAATGCCGAAAACGTGGTCATGAACCTTTAAAAGCGTATATTGTTTATACATTTCGGAATTACTTTCGTTCTTAAGGATTTTTGGCATCGCTGATTACGAATCTGACATTATTTTTTCTGAAAAACAAAATGGCAGATCCAACATGGCGGAAAGAAATTGAAAGTATCCATCAAAACTCAAATTTTTTTGTCAAATTTGGTAATTTAAGGTCGTTGATTACAAATCTAACATTACTTTTTATTAAAACAAAATGGCGGATCCAATACAGCCGAACGAATTTGGAAAATTTTATTTTAAATGCATATGTGTTTAAAAATTTATATTATAAGGGGTTTTTAAAATTGCTGATCACCAATATATTTTGATTATGAAGTACAATATTCAGAACCTATTACTTATGTACAACCACCCATAAATACTCCACAATCGCCAGAATTATGTAATATGCGTCATTTTCCACTTTTGTATTCAAACAACTGCCAGCAATGCATAGGCAGTTATAGGCAGCTAAACCAAAGTGATTATGTATCTTCTTACAATATATTTTAAGACTAATGAACATTAGTCGCAGAATTATGCAGAATTTTGTACTTTTTGAATGCATCTTTACAAAATTTTGATTATTTCAAGTATATTTTCACTATTTATGTAGTAACAAATTTAAGGCATTTATTGTTACTAAAACTTAAGTTAACTTACGTCTTACATTACTACATATTTAAAAAAGAAGAATCTGCTTTACAGCGATAAAATTGATAAACCACAAAACGTTTTACAGCGTTTTCAATATACGCGTTCTTTTAGACTTTCTCTGCCGGCCAAAATAACCTCGGACATGGCTCACTTGTTCCTGAGCTGTGAACCACAATACATCCAGTCTGATCCGTATACCTGCGTATTACGACTTTACGATAGTATGAGAAAACAACTGTAAACATGAAAATCCCTAAATAGGGACTTTTTTCTTCGCCTCATGACCACGTTTTCAGCATTTGGAACCACTGTGCATCGGTCTCCTCGCCAATCACAAGCATTCTCCATACATCATATCCCTACTTTTTTTCTTAAGAACAAATTTACAGTACTGTATACAAATTTCATGTCTTGTCAATTTCCAGGAGATATTATGATTAAATTTTACTTACATTCTAAAAAAACCCTCTATTCTAAACTAAACAAATTGTTTACCATCGTTTCTTTCTAGGAAACCATTTAGAAACATTGTATATTGTCCATTCCAAAGCGGCACATTAACTTTCTAAAACTACCGTTTTTTAGTTCATTGTTTTGAAATGTATTAATCCGTTCGTAGAAACTTTACCACTAGACTTTCACTCTTCCACGAAACACTGCTTACGGCTAAATTATTTTATTTACAATTTTTGGTCATGCACAGGGCGATGAAATTTTACGATCTCGTGGTCTTTGACATAAAATTAATCAATCATACAGAAGTAAAAACTTCGTTTGTACAATGGTATAAAAAAGGTTTATTAAAAAAAAACTTTTTTATACCATTGTACAAACCAAGTTTTTACTTGTTCTGTATGATTTTTAATTATGGTATACAGCCAGCCGCTGGGATTTTCCCATTGATTTTGATAAAATTACTTCTCTAGATTTTCCCCATAAAAATTATATAACACTATTTTATTTATTTATTTATTTATTTATAGTATTATACAATTGACCTGGCCTCTTGTGACTAATCCAGGTCGTTTCCTGATGGGATTACAGTAGTTTATTGCAATATTATTATTTTAAGAATTTTTTCTGTTTGACTAATTAACAATAGCCCTAATCTACTACTAATTATGAAAACTACAAAGTGTAAACAATTCTAATAAACAAATAACAGCAACTAAACAAAAACTAATAAACAAAAGATAAATTATTACTTTTTTTTAACATATAATTTTTATAAAAGTGCTCTCATTTCTCATTCTCAGATGAGAAATGCCAGCACTATTCATCTAAAAATAGTCACGAATAATTTTAAGTGCAGGTCTAATCGACATTATGATATTCTCAATGGTATTTCGGTGAGCCTCAGACCATTGAGTTTTAAAATTTCAGGTTTTTAGTTTAATTTTTTTTTTGTTTGATTAATATTTTTTTTTTGATTTTTGATTTATTTTATTTCATTTTATATTTGATATTAATTTTTAATTATTTATTATATAAATATTTATTTAATTATTCCAATATTTTATTTTATATTTTTATATGTAATTTTAATTTTTTTTTGTATAATTTCTTATTCAAATTCATAGAGGTTGGATATTATTTACTTGATTTCTTCTTCGTCTAATATTATATAATTCTAATTGTTTCTTTGATATTATGTCCGCTAAATTATTTAGTGTATTAAATAATTCTTCATTTTGTATTATATTTTCTATATTTATGCCAACAAGGTCTCTTCTCATTCTTTGTAATTCTTGTGTATTTGTTTGTCTTTCGCAAATAAATACTATGTGTTCTGGTGTGCCTATTTCTCCACATTCACAATATTGATTGTCTTTTAAGTTAAATCTATGTAGGTATGTAGGGTACGGACCGTGCCCTGTAAGAAAATGGATTAATCCTTTTTTTGGGTTAAAATAATTTGGTATATTATTTAAATTTGGAATAAAATTATAGAGACGTCTTGCTTTAGGGGAATTATCCCATTCGTTTTGCCATTTTCTATTTAATATTTCTTCTAATTCTCTTTTTGTTCTGATTTCTATTCCCATTAATTGTATTATTTTTTCATAATTTTCTTTTCTTTGCCAATATCTGCATGCACGTTTTTGTGTTTCCAAGTGCATGGGCATTACACCAGTCAATACTGTTAAAGCTGATGTTGCTGTAGTACTGAAGGCTCCTGTCATTCTAACAAGGAAACCTCTTTGTGCTTTATTCAGTTTTTCAATATTTGTATTATTCTGTGTGCCCATACACTTGCACCGTACCCTACAATTGAGGCAAGTATCGTACTCAGGTATACGCGCATATGCTGGAACGGAATTCTATACTCCCTTTGTGCTAGGCTTGCAATGCAATGCATGACTTTCGCTGCCTTCTCACAGACGCTATTTATATGGTTTGTAAAGAGTCTTGGTTCATCGATTATGATACCAAGATATCTAGTTATTTTTGTTCTTTTTATTGCTTTCCCCCTTATTTGTATACTTGGATTTCTTTCAAGTCTTCCCTTTATAAGGCTATATGTTGTTTTTGTTTCTGATATAGTTAGTTTAACTTTTTTCATCCATTCATTTATATTTTCAAGTACTCCATTTGATTTTATTTCTAGTTCTCTTCTTGAATTAGCATCAATATAACACTATATACCACATTGGATGGATTAGTTTTTGAAAATAGAATCAAACTAATAGCATATCCGGTAATATATATTTAAACATTTCAGGTCCCGCCTTTCCCAGCACCAACAATTTCGCCACTAGTCAGCCAAGCAGCTTCACCCAGTCAAAGCCGAAGCACATCACCACATCGGACACCTATAGTGAGACCACCCCCACCACCGCCTCCCGGGGGAATACAGGTAACGTTTTCCTTAAAATTTTCAACTAGCCACTTCCAAGAAGAGCTATTCCCAAAGAAACTATGTACTTCGATCTATAAAACAGTCGATTTCCTCAAAAAAGAAACAGGAAATAACAGCCTGATTCGATTCGAGGTCACTTCCAAGTGAGGAGTTTGACTATGGAGATTACGGTACACCTTCACTTTGCTAGCCGGAGTCCCACAGGGCTCAATTATTATAGCGCCGATATTATACCCAATCTACAACAGCCACCTTCCTCTGCCCATTAATAGATCTGACTCCATCCTGTTATATGCTGATAACACTGCACTATTCTTCGCGGGTACCGCCTACCGCACGGTAGGAGGCGGTCTGTATTCGACAAAACACAAGCTCAAATTGATAATATTGTCAAATGGTGCAACAAATGGAGAGTTATAGACGGAGAGGCAGCTCCGAAAAATCTCTCTGAATTTACTAAAACTAGTTTTTTCACAGTTTTACCGTGTTTGTGTAGAGAACCATACTGCGGTCGGTCAAGCGAAACGTAGAATAGGTGGTACTGACAGCTTGTCAAAGTTGCTTACCTGCGGAGGTAATTAAATCCATTTACTAAGGCTGAAAATCAGTACACACATTCTAAATTGAATATAAATAAAAGTTATTATAGTCGGTCAGCTGTATGACGGGACAGAGGCGGTCGGTCGGCCCCAATGAATGTACAGGGTTATTCACTATATTTTGACCCCCTTGTAAAGTGCTTTATTTACAGAATTAGAAAAAAATGTAAAATACAAAAGTTATTCGATTTGTAAATTATGATTTTTTGACATATATATATATATATATATATATATATATATATATATATATATATATATATATATATATATATATATATATATATATATCGTACTAGTGACGTCATCCATCTGTGCGTGATGATGTAATCGACTATTTTTTTAATGAGAATAGGGGTCGTGTGCTAGCTCATTTGAAAGGTTCTTCAATTCTCTATACAGACTATAAACATTAAGATCATTATTTATACAGGGTTCCCAAAAATTTTTTTTGAATTATTAATTAAACAATTAATTTAATTAAAAATTTTTTTGGACACCCTCTATAATTAATCATGTTAATGTTTATATTACTGAATAGGGAATTGAATAACCTTTCAAATGAGCTAGCACTCGACCCCTATTCCCATTTAAAAAAATAGTCGATTACGTCATCCCGCCCAAACGGATGACATCACTAGTACGATATATATGTCAATAAATCATAATTTAAAAATCGAATAACATTTGTATTTTATATTTTTTTCTAATTCTGTAAATAAAGCAGTTTACAAGGGGGTCAAAATATAGTGAATAACCCTGTACATTCACTGGGGCCGACCGACCGGCTCTGTCCCGTCATACAGCTGACCGACTATAATAACTTTTATTTATATTTAATTTAGAATGTGTGTACTGATTTTCAGCCTTAGTAAATGGATTTAATTACCTTCGTAGGAAAGCAACTTTGATACCCTCTCAATAACCCCTGTTCTACGTTTCGCTTGACCGACCGCAGTATGTTTCTCTACACAATCACAGTAATCAACTGTGAAAAATCTAGCTTTAGTAAATTCAAAGAGATTTTTCAGCGCTGCCTCTTGGACTATTAGGGTTAACGTTGATAAGACGCAGTTAATCTTATTCAGACATCCTAAAACATCCCATTACTTGAGGATGAAAACCAAATAGTAATCCATGGAAAAAGGCTTGACTTCAGACCGTCGCGTCGGTGTTCTATTTGGGCGTAGAATTCAGAAAATTGTCCAACTGCAAATCTGACATCAAGAACACCCTTAGTAGGGCAAGAAAAAGGTCAATCTACTAGCAGCCCTGTATGATATACTAGGGAACACTCTCCCGCATACTTTCCTGAACACGTACAAAACATATATCAGACCAATTATTATTGCTGAGTAAAGAGCCAGCCTGTACGCGATACTCAACAAACGTCACGAAAGAAAAAATGTGAGGAGAATCATGAACAAACGTTTCAACTTCTCGTCAGCCTATATCCACCAACTGGTCAATATCCCAACAACACCTGAGCAAAAGAGGTTCATAAAACACCACAAGATTTCCGCCAGCTAAGCTTCTCAACTTAGAAGCCAACGAACTTTTTGATGAGTACTTTAACGTACTAGAAGCTATACCTCTACACATCGTTATTTTAAGTTCATCAGTATTATTGGTTTGTATGTTATAAGCAACAGCTTTAAGATATCCCACAAAAGTTCAGCGGATTTAACTCCAGTGATCTCGGAGGTCACTCCTTCTTCCTATCTTCCTTTTTTTGTCGGGCCTTCCTTCCGTCAATCTATCTATTTGAAAATCTTTTAACCACTTTACGAAGGTGGCGCACCCTCCAGCTGTATACCTATCTAAAACATCCTCCTGAAGAGTTAATACTAAATTACCTTTGAATCAATTTAATTTTCTAGTTCGACGGACATCGACTGTTATAATATAACCAATAGTTAGGTTTCTTCAGAAATAAGTTTTTTGAGTTATTAATCAGTCAATTAGACTTGATGTTCTATTTTGACAATTTGAGTTATAACAAGTGTTATTTTTAATACAGCCACCACTTCAACCCCCGGGAATACCTGTGCCACCAACGATACACATACCTCCGCCAAGTATAGAGGTGCTTACTGGGCCTCTGGTAAATACACAAGTTACCGTAGAGCCAGGTCCTCCTCCTCCTAGTATACCAGTGTTTAGTCCTCCTCTAGATTTAAAATCAGTCGAGGATGATCCAGTCAAGGTAAGCCCTTTATAAAATTGCTGTTGTAAGAATCTTTGACTTTTAATAAAAAAATTTCCAATTAAGTTTGCATATAAACCAATAAAAGAATTTGTGTTTCACTAGATACATACTAGATGTACATTAAAGGAGTAGTAGTCCATTGAAATGTTACATTTTTTAGGCCTTTTTGTTACCACATGTCAGTTTGAAAAACTGTCCAAAAACTTCTTCTTCTTCTTGTGCCACTCCTATCGGAGATTGGAAATCATCAAGGCTACCCTGACTTTGTTTACAGCTGACCTAAAAAGTTCATTAGTGGTGCAGCCAAACCACTCTCTCAAATTCCGCATCCACGACATTCTTCTACGGCCTGGATTCCGTTTTCCTTCTATTTTTCCTTGCATTATATTTTGAAGTAATGCGTATTTATGACCTCTCATCAGGTGACCCAAATACTCGAGTTTTCTTCGTTTTATCGTTAATAAAATTTCTGGGTCTCTTCCTATCCTTCGTATTACTTCAAGATTTGTGATTCTTTCAACCCAACTTATCTTCAGCATTCGACGGTAGCACCACATCTCGAAACTTTCAATATTTTTTATGTTGTTCTGTTTGAGAGTCCAGGCCTCTACACCGTATAATAGCGTGTTAAATACGTAGCCACTTAGCATTCTTAATCGTAGAGGGATGCTTATATCTCTGTTGCAGAAGAATTTTCTCATCTTTATGAAGGTGGCCCTGGCAATTTCGATACGTCTTTTTATTTCATTGTTTTGGTCTCCAGTTTCGTTTATTAAAGTTCCCAAGTATTTATAACTTGATACTTTTTCAATTTGAATGCCGTTTATACTAATATGTGCTGGTTGTGTCATGATTTTACTGAAGACCATTTACTTGGTTTTTTTGATATTAATGTTTATGCCATAATTGTTGCAATAGACAAGGCGGAAACGGCGGGTTCGTTGGGAAAAATATTCCCATGAGATATTTTTGCATAATCACATTCGTGAGACATCCCAGAATAAGGTTCAAGAAGTCGCCCACGAGAAAAGGGGGCCAATTTTTTTTTAACAATTTTTTTTTAATCAAATTGCAAAAATCAGTATTTTGGCCCGGACTAATTTTTATTAGGTTTTTTGGACCATTCTGGACAAAAAAGTTCTCTTATAATTTTTCTCTAAAGTTGATCTTTTTCGAGTTATAAGCAAGTTCAAATTTGAAAAACGCGAAAATGGCCATTTTTAAGCTTAATAACTCGGTCAAAAATTATTATTTTGAAAGTCAGAAAGTGACTAAATCAAAGTTTAAAGTCGCCGTTACATGATCCTGAAGAAATCTGTGTCATTAATTTACTACTAAGCTGTTATTTTTAATTAATAACAATGAGTGGTTGTATCGTATTGACGCTGCTGTAAATGTGAGTGCGAGTAAGATGCACAATTGGACTGCTGGAATAGCTTCTCTCTCGCACTCAGCATTTACAGCCCCGCACACGTGCATGACGCTTATTATTATTACTTAAAAATAACAGCTTAGTAATAAAATAATGACAAAAATTTCTTCAGGATATTGTAGTGGGGGCTTCAAACTTTGATTTAGTCATATATTGACTTTCATAATAATAACTTTTAACCGAGTTATTAAGCCTTGAAAATCGCCATTTTTCGTTTTTTCAATTTTAAATTACTTATAAGTCGAAAACGATCAACTTTAGAGAAAAATTATAAGAGACCCTTTTTGTCCAGAATGGTCCAAAAAATTAAAGAAAAAATTGTTCGGGCCAAAAATATTGATTCTTGCAATTTGATTAAAAAAAAATTGTTAAAAAAAATTGGCCCACTTTTCACTTGGGCGACTTCTTGAACCTTATTCTGGGATGTCTCACGAATGTGATTATGAAAAAAAATCTCATGGGAATATTTTTCCCTTCGAACCCACCGTTTTCGCCTTGTCTACAAGCAATATTTATGTTTGTAAGTAATCGTTGTAATTCTTCTACTGTTCTTGCAACTAGTACAGTGTCGTCTGCGTATCGAATATTATTTACAACCTCTCCATTGATTAGATTCCTTCATTTGCTTGCAAAAGGGCTTCCTGACAGATGCTTTCACTATATACAGTAAATAGCAGTGGTGACAAAATGCATCCCTGTCTTACTCCTCTACGTATTTCTATTGCTTTTGATATCTCGTTTTCTATTTTGATGTTAGCTTTCTGATTCCAATATAAGTTGAGAATTATTCGCAGATCTTTATTATCTATGTCTTTTCTTTCAAGAATGTCTCTTAGCCTATCGTGGCGTACTCTGTCAAACGCTTTTTCAAAATCGATAAAACATGCATGTACTTCTTGATTAACGTCTAGGCATCTTTGTGTAAGAACATTCAAACCGAAGAGAGCTTCTCGAGTACCTAGTCCTTTTCTGAACCCCATCTGTGTATTACTAATATCTGACTCCAACTTTTGATAAACTCGGTTGTGGATGATTTTTAGAAATATCTTTAGTAGATGGCTCATTAAAGATATTGTTCGATGTTCTGAACATTCTTTTGCATTGGATTTCTTTGGCAGTGTAACGAATGTAGACAACAGCCACTCTTGAGGTATAATACCAGTATTGTATACTGTGTTAAATAAGTGCAATATTATACCTATTGATTCATCATTCAAGAGCTTTAGTAATTCAGTAGGAACCTCATCGGGTCCATTTGCCTTTCCAGTTTTGGAATTTATAAGTGCCATTTCTACTTCACATTTTAGGATTTCAGGTCCCGTTTCACCATTTACCTTGTCAATGTTATTTCTGTTGTCCTCAAACAATTCTCTTATGTATTCACTCCATCTATAAATTTTTTCTGTTAAGTCTACAATAATATTTCCGTCTCTGTCCTTAAGCAAACTTATTTGATGTCTTCTTTGGGTTCCTGTAAGTTCTTTTACTTTTTTATGTATATTGAATGTGTCATACTTTATTTCATAGTCTTCCATTTCTACACATTGTTCTTTAATCCATGATTCTTTGGCCTTCTTTATTATTTGCTTTATGTTCTTATCAACCTCTCTGTATTTTTCTGAATTATTCTTCAATTTGCGTCTTTCATCCATTAGTTCTAGTATGTCTGGTGTCATCCACACCTTATGTTTCTTTGGAGATTTGGTTAGGTGTTTCTTTCCCGTAGTTCTTATTATAGTGTTTATATACTTCAGTTTTTCATCTATGTTGTCTGTTCTGCGGATTTGGTTTTCTGCTACACTGAGGTCGGTGTTGATTTCTTCGCGCACTGTTTGTCGTCGGTGTTCACTTTTAAGCTGACTTAAGTCTAACGTTGGGATGATGGTTTTTCTCATTTTCTTTGGTCTAGCTTCTAACACAGATACTACTGGATTATGATCCGAACCGATATCAGTTCCAGGGTAAGTTTTAGTAGATTTCACGGCATTACGGTATCTTTTTGTCACCATTATGTAATCTATTTGGTTTCTGATTACTTTTTTTACTTACATCGGTGAAACTGGCAGAACTTTTGACAAAAGCATAGCAGAACACAATAGGGCTTTCAATAATAGAAAAACTGATTCTACGTACGCACTTCACCTTCTATAGGGTGGCCGGAAAGTCCCTTTACACAAAAAATAATAATGTTTCAACACCGCGCCAATGTTTGTTGGCGTTCCGGCGCATGCGCATCGTTAAGGGCACCTGTCTGGTCACGCATATAGACAACAACAGTTGCGAATGAAACGTAATGGCGGACACTAGCGAGTATACAATTGAAGAGGGTTTGGTGGCTGCAGTGTGGATACACGAACGTCGTCATAACAATAAAACAATGGCCGACATTATGAATGATTTTGTTTTTCGTTTTAAATAACCATCACCTTCCAGACCAACTTTAATGTCGTGGGCGAAAAAGGCTTTTTCATTGAACCGTTCTCGACGCACCAAGAATTGGAAGACCAAGTACTCGATCTAAAACTTGTGCCAGCATTGAGGATTCCATTGAACGTTTACCGATGAAGTCGCCGCGGAAACGCTCTGCAGAGTTTGCTATTGCACGGTCAACAATGCGAGACCACGTGAAAAAGGATTTACAAGTAAAGACCTTGTTTATTTTCAACAAGATGGCGCGTGTTCGCAATCACCTGAATGAAATCTTCCCGGACTGATAAATTGGGCGAGGTGCTCCAATTCCACTGCCTCCAAAAAGTCGAGATTTGACAAAGTCGGACAATGCACTGTGGGGTTTCATTAAAGAGAAGATTAGATAACGCAGATATATTTCAAATGAGGACTTGCGAACCGGAGTTTGCCAATCTTTTATGTCAGTAACTCCGGACATGCTGAGACGGATAAGCATACGAACGTGGCGTCGTATTAAGTTGTGTTGCGACAATGGAGGTATGCACAAATATGTTTTAGATAAATAAATAATTAATAAATAACTTACAAACAAAATTGTGTTATTATCTTTTCGCTCTGTAGTACAACAGCAATTCGTTAATGTAAAGGGACTTTCCGACCACCCTATATATCATAAGTATGGTCTATCTATAGTATGGTCACCATACTATTTTAACCATATTTACACCCTTGAAAAAATTCAAAATAAGTTTCTCCGGATTTGTGCGTATAGATTAAACTTAAAGAACATGTCTTCGGTGGAATTAAGGTCAAGGCTAAATATCAGTTCCTTAAAAGATTACAGAACTAAATGTGATTTAATTTTTCTCTATAAACTACTTGATCATACCACCGACTGTTCTGATTTATTAAGTCTTATCAACTTTAGATGTAGCTCTAGAATTCTTAGAGACATGCCCATATTTTCTGTAAAACATTAACTTTCAACACTTTCACACCAACTATGGCAAATTCTCTCCAATTAACAGGATTCAGACACTGGGAAATAACTTTAGTCAATCTTATGATCTGGTGGATACAAGATCTGTAAGATTTAAGCACTGCCTGACCGAGTATGTAAGGAATCGAAGATAAGTGACCTTTACCTTGGAGTCTTCATTTGCACAAACCTTCACAAACAGTTGTAGTGACAGCAAGTTTTAATAAGTTTTAAAATCTTAAAATAAAGTAATGGTCGAATCGCATCAATTATTAGGAAAGAAATCCATGATTTTGACCAGTACTCCGGTAAAAAATGAACTAGAAGAAGGAATGAAAAAAAAAAGGGAAGAAAACAAAAACAAGGGTAACGAAACGTTTTTGCTGCAAAACAAAAAGACGATCTGGTAAAAAATGAAATCAAAAAAGCTTTACAAAATTCTGAAGATGACGTAGCATGTTCCGGTTGTGAAGAAACATTTTTTGAAACTCACGACTTGGTGCAATATAGCTACTGTGATGAGTGGTGGCATGAAGACTGTTATCCATATGAAGGAGTACCTAATAAGATAAATAGGAGAACCATAACTATTTTCGATATTTTAATTTTTTAACCGTTTTTAGTGTCGAATTTGTTTATTTTTAATAAAACAAGTTGAAATAAAGAACTACATATTTTAAATTTGATTTGACTGCGATCTTTTACCCCACATCACGCGTATTCTTGCCCTACTAGTGGGGCAAAAGTACGATTTTACAACCGAATAATGTTTTCATATAATGAAATAAATAATGTTTAATTTTTGAGGTGAATAACAATAACATTGAATGATTTCCTTAAAGGCAGAAACATATTTGTCTGACCCGATGCAACGCAACGCCATGCGATCCGACGCATCGCAACCCGATTCGACGGATATCTGGCATAGAGCTTTACATGTAAGTGGTTATATTTACCGCACGTAGAGCTATGCCATCCTACCCGATGCAGCCCAACGTAAATATAACCACTTACAGTCCGTCTAATTTACTTACCGTTGCACGTCATTATCTACGCCAGATATCTAAGGGGACATAGTTGCCAAAGTATAAAAAAATCCTGAATCCATTTTAAATCAAATAGATCACATAATTATTGTAAACGTGGATTATACAACAAAACAAATTAATATTCAATGTAAATAAGTAAAAAACTTAAGAAATAGAGAACAAGAATTAAGTTATAATCTTTTAAGATTTGCAGTGCAAGCGTTTTTGCACTGCATTGTTAATAATTAAAAAACGGTTCCGAACTCTTGGCATGAAGCCGGTAGGTTTCTTTGTATATGTCTACAATAACAACTAAAAAAGTTGTCAGATACCTCGATTATTCCAAGTCGTGATAAAATTAGGTGAAATTTATATTTTTGTAGTAGAGGATCTTTTTATAGTAAAGTAAATAATAAAAACAGTAAATATAATAAAACAGATACTTATAATAAAGAATATAAACAAATATGAAGTGTCATCACCGCAACTGTCAAATAAATGTTACCAATTTATTCTAAAATGTCACCTTCGTTCGATTACAGTTACAGTGTGATTCGAGTAAATGTGCTTCATAAAAACGCTTTATAATCCATTTATACAAATTAAATGAAATATATTATTGTATATTTCTTTAGGTTAACATTAATAGAAATGTTCAAATATTATTTTTACGCGTATATAATAAAATATGTCTAGTGGCTGTAATTCCAGTGTATTCGGCAACGTGATTCTAAAAAAGAACACACCTACCGCCTAAATATTTCGTGTTGGTATCATGTGACGTCAAGGGCTATGACGCGGATGACGTGCAACGGTTAGTAAATTAGATGAAGTATACATGTAAAAGACGATGCGAGACTAATCTCTCAAAGTGAAGATGATTTATAACGTATGCCGCACCAATTTAACATAACCGCCAGAAAATTTAACATGTTAATTTCCCCAAAAAAAAGACAAAATGCATGGATATAACAGCAAATCCGATAAGATGTAAATTGGAGCTGGAGGGTCAGATAATAGAACAAGTGATGGAATTTAAATATCTAGAAACAGAAGTGGAAGGTCAAGTGAATAGAACAGAGCCTCAGGTTGCCTGAATGACACAATATGGAGAAATAAAAATATCGGAAAAGAAATGAAAGGCAGAATTTACAAAACAGTCATCAGACCAATAATGACATACGCGGCAGAAACACGGCCCGACGCAGAGAGATGCAAGGTGGACAACATTAATAAGTGGGTAAGAAACAGAAGAATAGAATGGAAAGACCACATAAGCCGAATGACAACAAATAGAGTAGTAAGGATAGCGAGAGACGGTTCCCCAATAGGAAGACGATCAGTTGGAAGACCACGAAAACGATGGAGTGACAACTTACTAGAGGCACTTTGAAAAAACAGACAGTTATGTCTATACAAAAGGAAAAAGAAGATGTAAAACTGTATGCCAGATATCTGTCGCATCGGGCTGCATTGTGTCGTGTTGTATCGGGTCAGACGAAGCTAGGACAAATAATCCCCGGACAAATAATCCCGGACAAAAAATCCCCACAAATTATCCATGGACAAAGAATCCCCTGACAAAAAATCCCCAGACAAATAATCCCCGGACAAATAATCCCCGGACAAAAAATCCCCACAAAAAATCCCGGACAAATAATCTCCACAAATTTTTTTGGACAAAATATCCCCACAAAAAATCCCAGACAAAAAATCCCCAAGAAATATTTGCTGTCGAATAGTTCTCTAAAATTTTTTCTGAAATTTTAACAAATTTCTAATTCCAATTCCATGCTGAAAACTTTAAATTATACATGACAAAAAGTGTGAGTTTTTTCAAAAATCGTTGAAAATATGGGAAGTGAGCTAAGGTCCCGTTTTCAAGACAGGCGCTTGACGCGCATTTTGATAGCGCGCGATTACAACTACATACATACGTTTTCTTTGAGACCGTTCATATGCCAACGCGCGTCTTACATTCAGGACTTACACATAATGAGCATGTAGACCAATTAGCTAAAAATTCCCTCATCCATGGAACAGTAACCAAATATCAGCCCTGCATTCTAGATGCTTTTGCTTGTTTTAGAACTGAACAGATGAAGAGCTGGAAAACACACTGGGAAAGGTACATATCAACAACACAATACAGTTTGATACAATCGATTATTCCGGAAAAACCTTGGTATAAGAATTTCACCCTCCCTCGCAAATACATATCCACCATCAGTAGAATTAGATTTGGACATGCATGTTATCCTGCACATTTATTTAAAATAAACATATTAGATTCGAATATTTGTCAAGAATGTGAGGTTAAAAGTGACTTGAACCACATATTTTTTGAATGCAAAAAGCATAAACACCTAACCAATCACTTAATTAAAATAATTATAGACCAGAACATCCCACTCCCTGTAAATATTCTCTTTATTCTGTCACTGAATAAAAAGAAAATTTTTGACTGTTTGGTATCTTTCTTGTCGGATAGTAAAATATTATTGTAATTAGTTATAGGTATTTGTAAAATATGTTTAAAAATAATATTAAAAAAAATATTAAAAAAAATAAAAAAAAAATAAATAAAAAAAAAAAATTAAAGAAAAAATCACTAAGAGGATTTAAACCTCCGCGGGGTTGAACCGGGTTGACAATCCTATCGTAGTGACAAAAAAAAAAGCTAAAATAAAATACAAAAAAGAATGCATTTATTTTAATATTAACATTAATATTTTTATTTGTAAAATGTATACACTATGTGTTCTTCATAAACATTAAGTAGTGTAATATATTTATATTTATTAACATAGTATGTACATTAGCTGTAATGAGTAGGTAAATAAGAAGTAAAAAATTATAATAATATTATAATAACCAAGTTTCACTAATTGGCAATATCTTTAATACATTTACTTTTGATTGAGACTGGCTGATTGACCATAGTCCAAGCCAAAAAAGAAAAAAAAAACGCGCGTCTTAATGACCTAAAACGCGAGTTAGCATGTGAACGGTCTTCAGTAAAATGTATGTATTCTCCTTTTCATGAACATTTTTCAGTGCGTCACAAATTATAGAAAAAAAGGTAAGTCCGTGATAATACATATTTATGACATTTATTCTAACGTGACATTTTAGTTAAATCTGACAGTTGTCAAATTTTATTTTCAATTTGGAATAAAACCAAATCAATTGTGTCTATTGCATTTATAAAATGGTATTTTCTTTCATTTGTATAGTCTTATAAATTGTACAGATTATATTGATAATATTATTATTTTATTTAATAAATAATTCTTTTTTGATTATGGCGCCATCTATCGACAACTAGAATAATCACCGAACTAGAATAATTACCGAAGTATTCCCAGACGTGCCTTTTTTTCTGTCACATACAATTTAATGCGTTAGAGAGAAATCGAAAAACTGTGACGCACTGAAAGATGATCATGAGAAAAAGAATAGTTGTAAATGCACGTTAAGCGCCTGTCATGAAAACGGGGCCTTAGCTCATTCCCCATATCTTCCACGATTTTTGAAAAAACTCACACTCTTTTGTTAGGTAAAATTTGAAGTTTTCAACATGGAATTGGAATTCGAAATTTGTTAAAATTTCGGGAAAACTTTTAGAGAACTATTCGACAGCAAATATTTCTTGGGGATTTTTTGTCCGGGATTTCTTGTGGGGATATTTTGTCCAAAAAATTTGTGGGGATTATTTGTCCGGGATTTTTTGTCCGGGGATTATTTGTCCGAGGATTTTTGTCCAGGGATAATTTGTGGGGATTTTTTGTCCGGGATTATTTGTCCGGGGATTATTTGTCCGGACCCCGGTCAGACAAATATGTTTCTGCCTTAATACTTACATGGTGTAATAAGCCAGTAGCTTTTACTAATTGGGTGTATCGGCTTATCAGTATCAAAAATGAATAACCATTTTCAATGTCGTTGCAATTATCACTTTTACAACAATTACAATTCATTTAACAGTAAATGCATACTTCTGCCCCACTTTACTCTAATTCCACCACACATAAAAAAATTACTTTTGAAAACTGAACTTTAAATGTAACTTTTTAATGGACCAGGTATATTACGAATTTTTATTGGAGATTCATTTGTGCATGTAAACATTACTTTAATAGTCAAAATTTTTGTAGTAAGTTAGCTGTGACATGTAGTTGACGTGCATAATGATCCGTCCGTTTAAAAGACTGTCAAATTGTTTGTGTAAAATGGCAAAATGTCACAGTTGCGACGAAAAATGCGGAAAAGGAAAAGCACATCCAGACGTGGTTGCGAAACTGGAACGAGGATATCGAGAACTGATTAAATCCGATTCAAACTCCTTATTAAAGCGTTATTTAACGGCAGAAGTATTTAACAAACTCAAAACGAAGAAAACTGCCTTTGGTATGACACTTCTCGATTGCATCCAATCTGGTTTGGTGAATTTAGACTCTGGAATAGGTGTTTACGCTGCTGATCCAGAATGTTACGACCTTTTTGCTGATCTCTTCGACGCTATTATCCAAGATTATCACGGATTTAGAAAATCTGACGTGCATCCTGCTACTGATTTTGGAGATATAAGCAGTATCGGAAACTTGGACCCGAATCAACAACATATCGTGTCTACTAGAATACGGTGTTGCAGGTCTGTAGAAGGTTATCCTTTTAATCCGGGTCTTACAGAAGAGTTGTACCAAAAACTCGAAGAAAGAGTAACTGCTGCTTTGAAGGATTTACCAGGCGAGCTAGCCGGTCAGTATATAGCCCTTCACGATATGACGCCTGCACAACAACAACAACTCATTGACGACCATTTTCTCTTTAAAGAAGGAGATAGATTCTTGGAGGCAGCTAATTCTAATCGATATTGGCCAACTGGAAGAGGAATCTATTTCAATAATAAAAAAACGTTTTTGGTGTGGGTTAACGAAGAAGACCATATACGCATCATATCTTTACAACAAGGCGGCAACTTGGGGGAGGTGTACGCCAGGTGGGTACTTGCCGTGACTACTTTGGAAAAGAAGCTCAAGTACATCAGAAGTGATCGATTTGGTTATCTGACGTTTTGTCCTACCAATTTGGGAACTACTATAAGAGCTTCGGTGCACATCAAAGTGCCCAAATTGGCCGCAGACATGAACAAACTTAATAGCATTGCGAGCTCTTATAATCTTCAAGTGAGAGGTACGCGTGGAGAACACACTGAAGCTGAAGGAGGTGTTTACGATATTTCGAATAAAAGACGATTGGGACTTACTGAAATAGATGTCATTAAAGAAATGTATTCAGGAATTCAAGAAATCATCAGACTCGAAAAAAATGCAAAATAATTAATAAAACAGAGAAATATAAATAAAATTGTTCAATTGTTAATTTTCATGTTTCGAAGATGGTTTATTAATAAAATTAGTGATTAAAGTTTTATTAAATATTTCAAATTTCGTTTCTTTAGGTACTACGCGGGTTCTGCAGAAAGATCAATTTTTAAAACAAGGCTCCATGAATAGTAGTCTAAGAGCTGGGAGAGGATTTTGTGCGTGATAAGTAATATGGAAAAACTATACGGGGATATGTTGAATTAGTTGTGTACATTACTTTCACCAACGGCCGGAAACCAGAGTTGGGGCCGAGGGTAGTTATAAGGGGTAAAAGTCGCGGATTTTATTATTTTTTTTATGACGCTCATGATCGAGATAGTGCACCAACATTTGGGAATAAGTAGGTCATGACGTACCTAAGTAAAATCTCTAGGGGCTCAACGCTGCGTGGCCGACAAAAGGGTGGGGGTAGGGGTGAATATAAAAAATATAAGGGGTTTTTTGCGACGTTCGTGATTGAAATAGTGCACCAAAATTTGGGTATAAGTAGACCACGACATAAATAATTAAAATCCCCAGAGCCGGAAACCAGAGTCGGGAAGGAAGGTAGTTATAAGGGGTCAAAGTTCCGTTTTTTATTATTTTTTTGTGACGCTCATGATCGAGATAGCGCGCCAAAATTTGGGAATAAGTAGGTCATTACGTGTAAAATCTCCAGGAGTGGAACGCTGCGTGGCCGACAAAGGGGTGGGGCTGGGGTGAATATAAAAAAATGTAAGGGGTTTTTGCGACGTTCGTGATTGAGATAGTACATCAAAATTTGGGAATAAGTAGATCATGACATTACTAAGTAAAATCTCCAGGGGCGGAACACTGCGTGGGGGACAAATGTTGTGCCGGGTCACAAAAAAAAATAATACACACTGCGACTTTGGCCCCTTAAAACTACCCTCATCCCCAACTCTGGTTTCCGGCTCTGGGGATTTTACTTAGCTAAGTCATGGTCTACTTATTCCCAAATTTTGGTGCACTATCTCAATCTAGCACGTCGCAAAAAACCACTTATATTTTTTATATTCACACCTACCCCCACCCCTTTATCGGCCACGCAGCGTTCCACCCCTGGAAATTGAACTTAGTTACCTCATGACCTACTTATTCCCAAATTTTGGTGCACTATCTCGATCATGAGCGTCACAAAAAAAAATAATAAAAACGGCGATTTTGACCCCTTATAACTACCCTCATGCCCAACTCTGGTTTCCGGCTCTGAGCATTTTACTTAGTTATGTCATGGTCTACTTATTCCCAAATTTTGGTGTACTCCCTCAATCACGAACGTCACAAAAAAACCCCTTATATTTTTTCTATTCACCTCTGCCCCACCCCTTTGTCGGCCACGCAGCGTGCCACCCCTGGAGATTTTACTTAGTTACGTCATGATCTACTTATTCCCAAATTTTGGTTGCACTCTCTCGATCATGAGCGTCACAAAAAAAAAAAAGGCGACTTTGCCCCCTTATAACTACCCTCATCCCCAACTCTGGTTTCCGGCTCTGGGGATTTTACTTAAGAGGAAACAGTGGCGATCAACAGGTAGCGAAAACGCGTTCCAAGATTGCGGCTGTAATTTTGAATATTTTTTCGAGATATTTGACACACGTATTCGTAATATAATAAAGAATGGCGGTACAGAGCCCAATTTGAAAAATATATTAATATGTGAAAATTACTCTGTAATTAAATACAATATTAAAAAAACGAGCCTGTACCGCCATTAAGAAGAACAAAAAAATACACTTTCTTCAAATAAACTTTTTTATCCGATGCCTAGATTTTGTGTCATTTTGGAACTACTAAAATTTTTTATTTCATTAGTAGTTCCAAAATGACACAAAATCTAGGCATCGGATAAAAAAGTTTATTTGAAGAAAGTGTATTTTTTTGTTCTTCTTAATGGCGGTACAGGCTCGTTTTCTTAATGTTGTATTTAATTAGAGTAATTTCCACATATTAATATATTTTTCAAATTGGGCTCTGTACCGCCATTCTTTATTATATTACGAATACGTGTGCCAAATATCTCGAAAAAATATTCAAAATTACAGCCGCAATCTTGGAACGCGTTTTGGCTACCTGTTGATCGCTACTGTATCACCTTAATAATGTCATGATCTGCTTATTCCCAAATTTTGGTGCACTATCTCAATCACGAACGTCGCAAAAAACCCTTTATATTTTTTATATTCACCCCTACCCCCACCCCTTTGTCGGCCACGCAGCGTTCCGCCCCTAGAGGTTTTACTTAGTTACGTCATGACCTACTTATTCCCAAATTTTGGTGCACTATCTCGATCATTAGCGTCATAAAAAAAATAATAAAATCCGCGACTTTGACCCCTTATAACTACCCTCGGCCCCAACTCTGGTTTCCGGCCGTTATTGAAAGTCATGTACACAACTAATTCAACATATTCCCGTATAGTTTTTCTATATTACTTATCACGCACAAAATCCGCTTCTATCTCTCCGACTATAGGAACCATTTCACTTTACAGTTTTGAATTTTATTTAAGTCTTCATCTGGTTCCAAGACCATCTTAGCATCTCATCTCTTCCATAATTGATGTTCTCCTCTATAAGTTTATGCTGGGCGTGCTCTTTTTTTTCGTAGGGTATTTCACTCTGGGGCAATTTTTGATCAATACCGAAGCTATTTTTACATAGTCTGTTGTCTGTCCAACCCCATTTTCTTGACTTTATTTAATTATGTATATCCTTCTATTTGGTTCGGTTTATAGCGTTCTGTGCCTTCCGGTTTTCAGTCTCCATTAACGTCTATCAGCCCAGTTGCCTTGTCATAGATCTCTCTCAGACGTTGCCTTTTGTACTCCATCAAGCCATGTTCTTTTGTGTTCCCCTCGTTTTTTTTTTTTGGCTCAGGTGACTGCCAATCCAATATTGACTTCGGTAGGATATTGTCTGTCATTCTCTGTACATGTCCGTACCAAATAAGCTGTTTTGCTGTATATTTTCTATGATGGTGGTTGTTCTATCCATGATATGTCTAATTATGTGATGCACGTGTTACGTGCATCATTCTGGATATATATCTGCTAATCTGCGCCAAAAATCCATTTCCAGAACGTTTTGTCCTGTTCTCTTAGTGAGTTACCAGGTTTCACCTCCATAAAGTACAACGCTTTTAAAAGTACAGTGGAACCCCGATAAGTCGGCCCCCGATAACCCGGAAGTCCGGCTAACCCGGACCGATTTTCATCAGACAAAAATTTAACAAATAAACAATTTAACAATTTTATCAAATAAAAATGTATGTAGGCCAAATAATATTTCAGAGATAATGTGTATTTGTGTAATTTGAACACATAAGTACAATAGTAAAAATGATTCATGCACACGGCGGCAGCCAGAGCGACCGTCTCAGCTTATCGGAAAGAACAGACACCTGTCTGTATTCCTTTTTCTTTATTTATGTCAAACTGTCTTAGCATTGTTTAAAAAAGACGTGACTATTTAAAAATTCTTGTATTGTGTGTAGTACAGCCTATTAATCACTTCCGTTCTGTAATGTAATCGTGCTTCAGATTGTGTTTGCTTTGTCTACGTAATGGTAACAAAACGTAAAAATGTTGCAGTGACAATGGAAAAGAAACTAGAAACATTAGGTAGGATTGATAAAGACGAATCTTTAAAATAAATTTATTGCAGCATCATAATATGATATTATGCTACCATAGGTCTGGATCCCGCGTATGAAAAAAAAGTTGATTAATAGCAAGCTAAAAATTTATTAATAGCTTAAGGGTGTCTAGTCGGATAAACTTTGATATATGAGAACACTGGAACAGGGGCAGTTTTAATTGTGGAACAGGTCAAAAATTTGGAACGGTCAGAACACGAAAATGGCACATTTGTTTTGTCCGACAGAACAGACATAAACTCTTCGAACAGAGATTAAACTCTCATGCAAAAATCAGACTGCTATTTATCACCTGTCATAATTCCTGTCATTTGACATATTCTACATGTTCCACTCATTAAAACGCCAATTTGGTGATAAATAGCAGTCTGATTTTTGCATGAGAGTTTAATCTCTGTTCGGAGAGTTTAAGTCTGTTCTGTCGGAAAAAATACATGTGCCGTTTTCGTGGTCTGACTGTTCCAAATTTTTAACCTGTTCCATAGTTAAAACTTCCCCTGTTCCAGTGTTCCCATATATTAATGTTTGTCCGACTAGACACCCTTAAGCTAATAACAAATTTTCAGCTTGCTATTTATCAATTTTTTTTTGTACGCAGGATCCAGACCTACCATATTATGGTGTCGGTACATCTCTACAGTATGACTGAGTTTTTTACCAAGAAATGAACAAAACTCTACACTCTATACAACTATACGTAATTTAGATGTGTACTGTGCATATGTGTTTCATGTTTTTGTAATTGTAATGGAGGTTATTTATTAATTTTTACTATATTCTCCGGATAACCCGGATTTTCGATAACCCGGATCGGCCGCGGTCCCGATTAATCCGAGTTATCGAGGTTCCACTGTACTATTATACAGGGTGTTTCATTAATAATTGTCCATATAGTAACTGGAGAAACCTTAACACAAAATACGAAGATTTAACCTAAAACACTTAAATAAAATGTGGTTCCTTACTGAGTTACAGGGTGTTTTATCTAAAAATTTTAAAACTATTCAACGTATCCTTTTCATACTTAACAGAAAGTGCGTCTACTAAACACCCTACCAATTTATGATAAACAAACGTTTCTAGCTACTACCAGAGACGTACGATAGGGGGTGGTGGATGGTTGACCGTTCTCAAATTCTACGCCACTGGAGGAATTACTATTTTAGTGCCATTTTTAGATTCATCAATACTTTCTACGTAAATAATATACTCTTCATTGGTAACGATAAAGTCATTAGTTTTCGAGATATTTGAAGTTAAATATGAAACGGCAGTTATTTTGATTAATTTATGATATGATTCATATGATTAAAATTTAAAAATTATTTGTACCCAGTACTTTAAAACTATTTGGCGTATCCTTATCATACTTGGCAGAAAGTGTAGGTACTGTACACCCTACTAAATTAAGATAAATAAACGTTTCTAGCTACTACCAGAGGCGTTCGACAGGGGATAGTGTCTGTTAACCCTTCCCAAATTCTACGCCACTGACGAAATTGCTATTTTAGTGTAATTTTTTGATTTTGCAATACTTTTTATGTAGATAATATACTCTTCATTCGTAACGATAAAATGATTACTATTCGAGATATTTGAAATTAAAAATGAAGCGACACAATACACTGATCAAAATAACCGTGTCGTTTCATTTTTAACTTCAAAGATCTCGAAAACTAACGACTTTATCGTTACGAATGAAGAGTATATTATTTTCATAGAAAGTATTGGAGAATCCAAAAATGGAACTAAAATAGCAATTTCGCCATTGGCGTAGAATTTGGAAAGGGCAACCATTCACTTTCCCCTGTAAACGCCTCTGGTAATAGCCAGAAACGTTTGGTTTAACATAATTTAGTAGTTTGTACAGTACCTATACTTCCTGCTAAGTATTAAAAGTATACGTCGAATAGTTTTAAAATGCTGAGCAAAAATAGTTTTTAAATTTTTAGATAAAACACCCTGTAACTCAGCAAGGAACCACATTTTATTTAAGTGTTTTAGGTTAAATCTTCGTATTTTGTGCTAATGTTTCTCGAGTTACTATATGGACAATTATTAATGAAACACCATGTATAGTTGTATTTTTTTGTTTAGAGATAGTTTTTGACCAGAATAGTTAATTTGGTGCACTTATTGTTTTCTTCCCTTTTATGATTCGTTCTTCGGTTTCTGTTTCAGTGTGTCCATTTCTTTCCATCTTTTGCCCCAACTAGATAATATATTCGGAATATGACAAAATTACAATTCTATCATTTAAGTTTAGTCCATCGTTCTCTTCCTCCTCCTCATCATCATCATCATCATAAGTGGCTCGACAATCCGTTGTGGATCTTGGCCAGCTCGCAAAGAAGTCGCCACTCCTGTCGATTCCTGGCAACTTCCCTCCATCTTCTGACCCCTAGAATCTTTAGGTGTTCTTCCACATCATCAATCCATCTTCGTAGTCGTCCTCTACTTGTGCCCTCTGGTTTTGAAAATGTTAATCTCTCTCTTTTTCTTTCTTTATCTCTCTCTTTCTCTTTCTTTCTCTCTCTTCTATGCACATGTATTTCGTTTAGTTAACTTCCTTATCGCTCGTATTCTCGTATTCATCGCTTTGCCATAATCTTCCTGTTCTTGTGCTATAGCCCCATTCCAGAGCATTATCATTTCTTCTCACTCTTCACTCCTTCATTTCTTCAGTGCCTCATTCAGGTGGATTTTGAATAGTGTTGGAGATAGCCTGCAGCCTTGCCTTAGTCCCTTATTTACCCTAAAATTCTCGGGAGCTTGTTAATCTTTCTCTATTGTCATTCTTTTTTCATTTAGTTGGCTTAAAATGGAGATATGGTCTATACAAGATCGTTCAATTCGAAATCCTGCTTGCTGTTCCAGCTCAAGTGGTTCATATTCGTTTTTGACTAGGGTTTACTGAGTTGTCATTAGACTAGGGTCTACTGAGATGCAGCGGTAGTTCTCATAGTCTGCCTTATCCTCCGTTTAATCTGAAAATTTCGATCAAATAGATGCCAAAACGTAGATCAATTCGTTATCATGTAGCTTCATCTATGAAAGAATAGAATAATGTCAAACCACGAACTGTACATGTCATCATGTGCATTCGTATATAAGTTAAAAAGTTATATGCATGTTAAATATAGAATGCAACAATCTGATACTGTTTTCTCTGTAATTCTAGTTAACTCCTGCAGAAGACAAGCGTGATATTATGTGGCCTGCCGATCTAAAACCAAATGGTATTCGTTTTCCTCCGATCATGGGAAAAATGCGACCATACCTAGTAGAACAAATACAAGCGATGAACCTAGAAGGTGAGAACGCTCTACACCACTCTAATTCGTCAAGTAATAGTAGTCCGAATGAGACGCCGCCTAGCACCCCTTCAATTACACCCGCAACTACACCCCACGGACCTGGGAGGGGAGGGGATGCGAATGCGAAGCCACGTTCCAATGGTATGCCTCCGTTTGGGGTAAGCCCCGGCCCGCCGATGCCAGATACGCAGTCCCCGCCGCCATTCAGCAACAGTACCGTGCCTTATAGTTTTCAACAGCCGTTCACTACTTTGCCGCCTAACAGGTCAATGTTTCACTATAACCCAGCCTATAGGCCTACATTTACTGCTCAGTTTCCTAACCCTACCTTTCCCCCGACTGACACTAATTATCCCCCGTTTACCGTTCCTTATTTTCCTTTTGTCTATTCTAGCCAATACCCCCCGAGGACTCCACCGGGATGTTATAACTGTGGTGCCCCTAATCACGTGGGCAGTGAGTGTACCAATCAGACCATAGACGAGATCACGCAGAAGAAGACTTATGTTTTGGATTATAACTTACCACTACCGGATGCGGAGAAATGATAGTGTTTTAGTGCGGTTAAAAATCTGTTAAAATGAAGATCAACTCATCTGGTCACGGAACATAAACTCGAGTCAATAATATATAGTGCTGTGCTATATTGTTTTAATGTAATTGTTTTATTCTTATTCAAAGTATGAAATTTTATGAACATGATCATTTTTACAGTTATACAAATTCGTAGAGGGATATTCATTCTAAAATTAAACGAAACAACTAAGATACTCTATAAATCAACTTACTTTTATTATACAGGGTGTTTGGTAAAGAATGGGCCATAGCTTAACCTTAGTACAAAAGTTGATAATAACCGGCATACAGGGTGTCAAAGTTAAACTTTTATTTTATTTATTTTTGAATATTTCCTGACAGGCATGGGACAACACGAAATTTGGTAAGTGGTGCTGGTACTGTACACCCTACTAAATTATGTTAAACAAACGTTTCTGGCTACTACCAGAGGCGTACGACGGGGGAACGTGAATGGTTGACCCTTCCCAAATTCTACGCCACTGGCGGAATTTCTATTTTAGTGCAATTTTTTGGTTCTGCAATACTTTATATGTAAATAACATACTCTTCATTCGTAACGATAAAGCCATTAGTTTTCGAGATATTTTAGCTAAAAACGAAGGAGCATAATACATTAATCAAAATAAGTGTGCCTTTTCATTTTTAACTTCAAATATATCGAAAATTAATGACTTTATCGTTACGAATGAAGAGTATATTATTTGCATAGAAAGAATTAAAGAATCTAAAAATTGTGGTAAAATAGCATTTTCATCAGTGGCGTAGAATTTGGGAAGGGTCAACCATTCACTTTCTCCTGTCGTACGCCTCTGGTATTAACCACAAACGATTATTTAACATAATTTAGTAGGGTGTACAGTACCTACACTTTCTGCCAAGTACCATAAGGATATGTCAAATAGTTTTATAGTACTGGGAACACAAGTTTTAAATAAAGAATAAATTATTTAAAAAAAAAAAAGAATACTTTAAAATAATTTGACATATCCGTGTGATACTTGGCAGAAAGTGTAGGCACTGTACACCGTACTAAATTATGTTAATAATCGTTTCTGGCTACTACCAGAGGCGTACGACAGGGGAAAGCGAATGGTTGACCCTTCCCAAATTCTACGCCACTGATGAAACTTCTATTTCAGCACAATTTTTATATTCTCAAATACTTTTTATGCAAATAATATACTCTTCATTCGTAACGATAAAGTCATTAGTTTTCGAGGTATTTGAAGTTAAAAATGAAAAGGCACACTTATTTTGATTAATATATTATGCTCCTTCGTTTTTAGCTTCAAATATCTCGAAAACTAATGGCTTTATCGTTACGAATGAAGAGTATGTTTTTTACATAGAAATATAAATCAAAAAATTGCACTAAAATATCAATTACGCCAGTGGCGTAGAATTTGGGAAGGGTCAACCATTCACGTTCCCCCGTCGTACGCCTCTGGTAGTAACCAGAAACGTTTGTTTAACATAATTTAGTAGATTGTACAATACCAGCACCACTTACCAAATTTGGTGTTGTTGTCCCATGCCTGTCAGGAAATATTCAAAAATAAATAAATTAAAAGTTTAACTTTGACACCCTGTATGTCGGTTATTATCAACTTTTGGACTAAGGTAAGTTAGTTTAAATCGACCTATTTTAATCTCAGGAATCTGAGGTCAAGCTATGGTGCTTCTGTTTTTGATAGAATAAGTAGAGTTATTAAATGATCACGTCAACTAGGATCTAGCATTCCAAATTGTGTGGTTTTTACGACTAAATTACCAAAGTTATGTTAGTGTTTATCTGGAAGTGCTCCAAAGTACGACTCTACAGCTGATTGAACGAAAAACGCTGAGAGGATCTTCGGTTTGGGAATAGATAAAAGTCCGAAGGGGTCAAATATGGGGAAAAGGGTGGATAGTACTGTGCTTTATACTACAAATTGCTTCATTTCCGCATTGCCATGATACTTTTACTGGCAGGTACCTGGATCTCACGGAAAATGATGAATATTCTAGTGCTTCATACTGTAGATCCTCCAATTTCTTCATTAACAAGACACATTGTGATCAGGTGCCTCGTTCTGATAGATATTCCACTGCTTCATACTGCAGGTCCTTAATTTCTTCATTGCCAAGACACTTTTGAGAGCAGGTGCCTTATTATGATGAAAAAAGGTGGATTTTTCAGCGCTTCATACTACAGATTCCTGAATTTATTGCTAAGGCACTTTTGCGAGCAGGTGTGTTGTTCTGGTGGAAAAAAATGGATATTCCAGTGTTTCTTACTGCAGATAGCTCAATTTGCTCATTGCCAATACACTATTGCGAACAGGTGCCTTGTTCTGATGGAAAATGATGATTCTTTCAGTGCTTCATACTGCTGATCCTTCAATTTATTCGTTGTTAAGACACTTTTGTGGGCAGGTGGCTTGTTTTGATGGAAAATGATGTTTTTCTACTATAATGTCTTCACGAATGCTTACCTCCAGTTTGGTTCTGAGCTGAGAGTACTACTTTCCAATTATGGCTTTAGCTTTTTCAAGGTAGTCAATGACAAAATTCCTTTCACGTGCTAAGCACCTATCATGTGACCTTTATAACCGTTGTCGCCATCTTTGGAGCTGAATAATCGGTTCTTCAATCCATGTTTCATCCATTGTAACGTTTCGATGTGAAAATCGCTCAAAACACTTTTCAAAAAATTGAAAAAGAGTGATATGTTTTTGTTTACACTTATGACAAAGGAATGAATGGGACAAAGTATTTTAAAAGGGAAATAATATAAAAGTAAAATATTTAAATTCTAGCTGAGCACAAAGCCATCTTGAGAGCTAGGGTAAAAATTTAAAAAGTACCACTATGTACTAAAGGGGGTTGAAAAAATTTTATTGAAAAATTTATAAAATTCTCCCTCAGAAAGAAGAAAAAACTTGGATGATGGTTAGAAAAACATTTATCAAACGGTACATTAAGGACTGAAAAAAATATACAGAGCGCTCCATTTGAAATAAAAAAAGTTCATTAGATTTCCAGATAAACTGAAGATCTGACAACAATGTAAATACCACCATAATATAGTTATTTTGCATTTTGTTGACGTTTGATTTAGTTTTAGAATGAATCTCACTCAATTTAAATCTTTATTATGTCCTGTTAATGTTTATAATTTTAATTGTGACTCGAAATAAAGCACGGACCCGAACCAGACGAGTTCGATGTTTATTTTAAGGTAAAAATCCGTCTGGATTATTACGTAGAGCATTATTTTATACATGATTACAGAATGGTAAGTCTTTTAGAAAGACATCGATGTAATATTACACATAATTTATAGTTGAAATGAGATTCATGTTCTTTATGATGTAACTAATTTATGAGATTGTGTAATTATAAACATTTTCGATTGATTTCGACGTGCTCTTTATGGGGTTTACAGTTTATTATCGGGTGCGGCCCAAAAAATCAACTGTCATCAACACGCCTAACTTCACGCGCAACTTTGATGTATACAAAAAGCATAGGCACCAAGTTGGAGATGACCCTATCATATTAACACCAACTCGCATATACAGGGTGTTTCATTGGGAAACGGAAATACTCTAATGGTGAATAGAGGTCACCGAGGCCGTTCTAGATATACTAAATTTTTTGCCCTATCGACTTTTATATCCGAGTTACAGGGTGTTTTATCGATTTTGCTCATTTCTTTCCTAAGCCATAACTTTAGAACTACCCTGTATATTTTTTTAATATTTGGTACACATATGTCTCATTCAAAACCCAACCGAATGACATACTAATCACAAGAAAAGGCCAGGTCCGGATTAACAAAAAATTATAATGTTATTGTGACCTTAAAACAACACCCTGTATATTGAAAAAACTAAGTCTAATGGTTCGCTTCGACTTTTCGGCCAGACAATTTTTTGACTTTAATTTTGAAATTATATTGAATTTTTTGAGAACTCGACTTTGAGAAAAAAGCAGGTATTATTAACTTTTAATTATAAATTATTATAGTTATTGAATAAATCGCCTTCCGGAAACAATACCGGGACAACTCAGAATTGGTCGTTTTTGAGATGTCTACACTAAAATATAGAGGATTTTAAGCTCTATAATCCGCCATGACTGGGACATTTTTAAGTGCAATACTCTCCGAGTGAGGGCGCTAGGTCCACTATTACATTCAGACTGGTAGTGGGCTAACGCTAAAATCCGTAGTAAACCTTTTGAATCGTCTCAGTGTGCATGCCACAATGATCACAAAAATATTCATAATAATGAAATGATTCTTCCAACAATACTGGGACAACTCAAAATTTTTTCAATTAATTGCTAATTATTAAATCGAGTGATAGCACAAGATTGCTAAAATGAACTGAAAAGCAATCTTTGACATCAACTGAAACAAAGAACATAGTTTTAGTCAAAAACGTATATAACTCAAAGCCTAAAATGGCTGTGCAAAATTCCAAAAACTTTAAACTCGATTTTCTCGAAACACGTTTTTTGAGTTGTCCCGGTATCGTTGCCGGAAGGCGAAATACTCATTTTAAAATGAATCAGTACTTATTTACCACATTGGAAAGACCCAATTATTAATCGCAAGAAAAATCCAGGTCCGGATTAACAAAAAAACAAAGTAATTGCGACCTTAAAACAACACCCTGTATATTGACCACCCTGCATATAAGACCACAAAAATCCGAGTTTATCGGTTCACTTTGATTTTTTGTGAAAAAATTTATTAACTTTAATTTTGGAATTAAATATATTAAAATTTTTAAGAACCCTGAAATTAATAAGCAGGTTGTTAAAGCACTTTTAATAATAAATCATTCAAGTTAATGAATAAATACTAATTTTAAAAATAATCAGTTATTATTTACTGCGTTAGAAGGACTCAATTACTAATCACAAGATAAATCCAGGTCCGTATTAACAACAAAATACAAAGTAATTGTGACCTTGAAAAAACACGGTGTATATTGAAATTTTTAAAATACGTTTGCACACCTGAAGAGGGCACGAAAAACTAAGTTTAATGTCCCGCTTTAATTTTTTGTGCAGACAATTTAATGACATTACTTTTGAAATTATATCGAAATTTTTATTATGAGTTCCCAGAGTTCTTAAAAATTTCGACATAATTTCAAAATTAAATTAATTAATTTGTCTGGCCAAAAAATTGAAGAGAACGATTAAACTTACTTTTTTGTGCTCTTTTCATACCTATGTGCAAAAGGATTTTGAAAATTTCAATGTAGAGGGTGTTGTTTCAAGGTTACAATTACTTTATATTGTTTTGTTAATCTGGGCCTGGATTTTTTTTGTGATTGTAAGTGGGTCGTTCGAATGTCGTAAATAACTATTGATTATTTTTAAAATGGGTATTTATTTAATAACTTTAACCCTTTCAGGGCACAGTTCAATAATTTAAGAGGCTAGTGGAGTCTTTGTTATCATTGGATAACAAATCCAAATTTATACTTACACCCCTTTGAACAAACAACTAACATGCTTATAATTTTTTTGCTTATTGATTGCATGTAGTGAATAACCTATAATAAAAAAAATTTAATAACTTTAATAATGTATTGTTAGAAGTGCTTTAAAAATCTGCTTTTTAATTTCAGTGTTCTTAAAAGTATCAATATATTTAATTTCAAAATTAAAGTCATTAAATTTCCTTCACAAAAAATTAAAGTAAACCGATGAACTCAGTTTTTTGTGGCATTTTTAAATGTGCAAACAAATTTTGAAAATTTCAATATACAGGGTGTTGTTTCAAGATCACAAGTACTTTGGGTTTTTTTGTTAGTCCGGACCTGGATTTTTCTTGTGATTAATAATTGGGTCATTCCAATGTGGTAAATAAGTATTGATTAATTTTAAATTGAGTATTTATTTAATAGCTTTAACAATTTTTAATTAAAAGTTAATAATGTCACGAGTTCTTAAAAAATTCAATATAATTTCAAAATTAAAGTCATAAAATTGTCTGGCCGAAAAATTGAAGCGAACGATTAGACTTAGTTTTTTGTGCTCTTTTCAAATATGCAAACAGATTTTCAGAATTTCAATATACAGGGTGTTGCTGTAAGGTCACAATTACTTTATAATTTTTTGTTAATCCGGACCTGGATCTTCATTATGATTAGTATGTCGGTCGGTTGGGTTTTGAATGAGACATATGTGTACCAAATATTAAAAAAATATACAGGGTAATTCTAAAGTTATGGCTTAGGAAAGAAATGAGCAAAATCGATCAAACACCCTGTAACTCGGATATAAAAGTCGGTAGGGCAAAAAATGTAGTATACCTAGAACCGCCTCGGTGACCTCTATTCACAATTAAAGTATTTCCGTTTCCCAATGAAACACCCTGTATAATATTAAGAAAAATAAATATGTAGAATATTATTGGCGATGTTAAGTCACAATGACGACCTCTCGTGGATTTCGGCGGAACTAAAATTGAGGCCTTTTTCTTTTATTGCCCTGCTATTATGGGGGTTTTTAATGTCAAATCGTTGTCAGTATTTTTGAAAATCAATAAAGTGAAAAAGTTAGTAGTCCCATCGATTAATCTACCAGCATCAGTAGAATCAAAAAGAATGTGTTGGTCCTAAATATACTCCAAATATTCTGCAACACAACATACAAATAACACTTTTGAAAAAAGGTTTGCAAGCTTTTAATTAAATCTTTTGTATTAAAATTTATTAATTATATTGATTTTTGAAAATACTGACAACGATTTGACATTAAAAACACCCATTATAGCAGGGCAATAAAAAGAAAAAAGACCTCAATTTTAGTTCCGCCGAAATCCACGAGAGGTCGCATTCTGACTTAACATCGCCAATGGACATCCTAAGTCTTGACGTCACAAAATTGGGAGGAGCTTATATTTGACTCTAAACAACTTTGTTTATAAGGTTAAACACTCATAAGGAATTTTTCATTTATTTTTTACGTGTTTTGTGTGACAAAATAAAACTTTTCATTTAGGTATTTAGTTAAAGAAACGTGTCAGTTAAGAGATTTTTATTCGTTTTTGACCAGGTGATTTAATTTAATGCAATGATAAGAACGTAAACAGTTTTGAGGTTATGTTTATTTTCAACCACTAAGGAATAAAAACCACCTGAGCAAAAACGAATAAAAATCTCTGAATTAACACGTTTCTTTAACGAAATACCTAAATGAAGTCTTATTTTGCCACACAAAGCACATAAATGAAAAATTCCTTATGACAATTTAACGTTACAAACAAAAGTGTTTTTAGTCAATATAAGCTCCTCCCAATATTGTGACGTCAGACTTAGGCTGTCCATATCAAAGTTGCGCGTGAAGTTAGGCGTGTTGGTGACAGTTGAGATTTTGACAGATATCAAATACAAAGTACGTACAGCTATTATGATGTAAGTAATTTTAACAAACCTCGCGAATATCAAAACTTAATCATATTATACCTACGTAATCGTACCAACTAAAGATATGTGAATGTTGACGATATTCATTTTATTTTTACGTCCTTTTACAGATAAATTGTACTCTTTTTTATTTTCGATCGTACTTTAGCAGTTATTCAGCTTTTAGTACATTTTTATAGTTTTGTTTTTTAAATTCTGTTCTCATCTGCTACTTTTCCTGATAGTCCAGGCGCATCTGTTTTGAGATGGACGTTGAGAGGTGACTCAAATTTTTTTGCAGAAATAGCTTGAAAATAAATCAAATAATAATATTTGAGTTATCCTCCCTCTCAGAAAGGTCCGGAACATTGTTTAAATAATCAAAATGTCAAAAATTGAAGGAAAAATTCGATTTTTTTCTTCGTTTTTTGATTATACCTTTAAAAGTATTCATTTCCGAGAAAAGTTGTACCAACATAAAAGTTGCGTAATTAAATTTCCTACAATATAGAATTGGTTAAAAATTTAAAAAATAGTCACCCTAGTTGCAAAATAGCAATATTTGCGAAAAAACCATACAAAAACAAGTATTCGCATTTTACGTTTTTCAACCATTTATGCTACACTTAGAACCTTCATATTTCACCCAGAAAAACTTTATGATACAGTAAAACAATACTGTAAATTTCTTTAAGATCGGTTTAATAGATTTTGCAAAATAAATTTTGCAATCCAGCCTTCGCAAAAAAAATTCATTTTTTCAAAATGTTACAGGACTGAAAATAAAGCAGATAGCAAGTTGAATCTTTTTTGCTTATAGAAGTTTAGTGTACCTTTCATTTGCAATTTTCAAAATTAAAATCGATTAATTATCACGGCGTCAGAAAATTTTTGAAATAAAAAATAATTTTTGGTGCTACGCGCAGGACAGCGGTGTTCGATTCACACAAGTTGATTTCCACCAAAATTTCTTCCAATCTTTATATAATATATTACTTTCTTACTCTATTTTTTGTTGTATTTTAATATTTTAATTCCACAAAAATCAAACTAATTTTATTATTGTTTGTGAAATATTGTTTAAACAATTGCATATGTTTAAAAATAATAAACTTTTATTATTTAAGTTAAAATATATGAACAAAGAAAGTTTTTGCTAATAAAAGTGTTATTTCAAAGGATAGAGTAGGTGTTTTTATTTTGCAGTAAACAAATTTATTTATTTATATCGAAATGTAATAAAAATTAAAATGTATCAATCATTATCAAAGGTCATTGGAATGCCCAATCAGAGCAAACTATCCGCTGTCCTGCGCGTAGCACCAATAATTAATGTTTATTTAAAAAAATTCCTGACGCCGTGGTGTTAATGAATTTTAATTTTTCAAAATTGCAAATGAAAGGTACAGTAGACTTCTATATGCAAAAAAATTGTTAACTTGCTATCTGCTTTATTTTCAGTCCTGTAACATTTTGAAAAAATGAATTTTTTTTACGAAAGCCGGATTGCAAAATTTATTTTGCAAAATCTATTAAACTGATCTTAATGAAATTTACAGTATTGTTTTACTGTATCATAAAGTTTTTCAGGATGAAATATGAATGTAATAAGTATAGCATAAATGGTTGAACAACGTAAAATACAAATACTTGTTTTTGTATGTTTTTTTCACAATTATTGCTATTTTGCAACTAGGGTGACTATTTTTTAAATTTTTAACCAATTTTATGTTGTAGGAAATTTAATTACGCAACTTTTATGTTAGTACAACTTTTCTCGGAAATGAACACTTTTGAAGTTATAATCAAAAAACCAAGAAAAAAATCGAATTTTTCCTTAATTTTTTGACATTTTGATTATTTAAACAATGTTCCGGACCTTTTTGAGAGGGAGGATAACTCAAATAATATTATTTGATTTATTTTCAAGCAATTTCTGTAAAAAAATTTAAGTCACCTCTCAACGTCCAAATGTACTAATATTTTTACAGATGGGTCCTGGTCTATGAAGTAACTAATGCTGCTTGAATATTAGAACAACTTATGCTATTTTTTGATTTAATTTCATAATCGTCATTATTTATCACTTCTCCAGTTTAATTTAGCAATTTATCTTATCCAAGCTCTTTATTCGTTTTGGATGCTCAAAACAAAACTTAACACGGAAAATAATTTTTGTAGGTCAGCCACTAAGAAATAGCTCTAATCGTACAGAAACGCATTTCTGTCTTAAAGTTTGTGTTTCTGTCATACTATAAACATGTTTTGGTCTACTTGGGCTCATGAAATCGAGGTAAGTCAAAGACAAGCTCGGAAATAGAAAAAATAAACTTGTGAAACAATAGTTCAAAAATTTCAGACGTCTATTTAAATAGCTAATGTGATTTCATAATTCATTCGGACGTATTCAATTCAATTCTGAAATTGTGCATGAATGGATTAATTTATGGATATACTTAAAACATATAATTTCATATAAAATACATCAGAATTTTTGCAATACATATACAGTCACTGCTCATTTTATTAGACTCACCCGAGAAATATCAGTTTTTTTTAATTTCAAGCACCTTGAAGTATCTTCAAAGTGATACGGAACTGCTAAATGGGTTAAATAACAATTACTTAATAATCATGCTACATAATTAAGCTAAAAATTTTTTTATTGAATTGTGAAAACTTGATTGATGGCAATGAATGGGCTAAAAGTGTGCAATGAGTCGACTTTTTTCAAATTTAGTTTTTTAGTTAAATTAGTGATTGATGTTCAATTTTCGTAAAATTTGCAGTGGTGAGTGTTAATATTGTTCTAATGTTGTTCTATGTGAACGTTAGTTTTGAATTTTTTTAATTTATTTTAAGATATTAATAGAAATATGTTAATTTAAAAAAAATGAATGTCTTCGATTGAAATTTTTGAAGTTATACTTCTTTAGGTGCGATTGAGAGTAAAATTTTATAATACTGCGCGCATGCGCACACAGACAGTATGGAATAAACGTTATACGGGATCTGATTGGGTGTTACAATCATCTGTCAATAATTGTTCAATACTGAGATTTTGGATAAACAAATTAATGTTGTAGTGACTTTTTAAATAGTTTTTAAAAGCGACAGGTACGTAATAATTGTAAATGTTTCAGTATCCTAATAAAAAATTTCATAGGTACCTACCTATTTCGAAAATTTAAAAAGAACCTACCAAAATAGTATGTAATGCTTTGATTTACATAATTTGATTACCATCAAAATTTCTATCAATATTCACCTAATATATTGTTTTCTTACTCTATGTTTTGTTATATTTTAATATTTCTTTCAATTCTAAATAATTTCAATTCAAAATCAAAATAATTTGGTTAAATTCAGAACCGTCAAAAGTTTAAGGTGAATGAATTTCAATACTAACTGCGCTGATAAGCGGGTTCGAACCCCAATGGAAACTTTTATTTTTTTTATACATTTTATGATTGTAAGTTTATTTATTATATAATTTTTTTTTCAGAAAATGCTTATTTAGTTAAAATGTTTTCCTACATTGTTCAGAAATCATTTGTGGCATTTTTCAATGTGTTTGTTTGTGTGTATTTTATTCTTTTATTATTTTAATTTTTGGCACTGTTTTAATAAAATTTTTTGAGAAGTAGTAAGTATTAAAATTAGTTTAATATTTAAATAAGATATAAATAAACTGTTTAAAGTATATTAATTTCGTTGATCATATAATAGAAGTATAACTTCTTAAGTGCGTACAAAGTACACACACATTCTTTTTTTACAAACTGACGATTTATTTCATATGGGTGATTGTAACAATCTTTTTGTTGAGCAAATCTCTTCTGTTACTACCCTTTTAGAAAATATCGCATGTTGTCAAAACAAATAGCAAAAAAATGCGGAGTATCTTAATATTCAGTTCGAAGGTTAAGTCAAAAACCTAAAGGGAAACATCATGTTACATCGATTTGGAGGGGTTGGTATGGCAGAAAGATTTCAGTCACCCCCAGAGGACAACGAATTGTAATGAATTTGGCTGTAAAACACAGAAGAGTCATCCATAGCGATATAAGGAATAAATTGGAAGAAGCAGAGTGTTCGGTATCGGAGTCCACTGTACGCCGAAATTTGTACAGTATGGGATTCAAATGTCATAGGCCAGTTAAGGAACCAAAACCATCACTACAAATGCTCAAGAAACACTTAGTTTCGACCAATTTGCATAAATATTATATGACTATAAAATATTAATGCAAATTGGCCCAAACTAAGCCTTTTTGAGCATTTATGGTGATAGTTGGTTGTTTAGATATTTCCTTAACTACTGGCCTATGACATTTGAATCCCATACTGTACAAATTTCGGCGTACATTGGACTTCGATACTGAACACTCTGATTCTTCCAATTCATTCCGTAATCGCTATGGGTGACGTTTTACAGCCAAATTTATTAAAAATCGTTGCCCTCTGGGAGTGACTGAAATCTTTCTGCCATACCAACCCCTTCAAATCGATGTAACATGATGTTTCCCTTTAGGTTTTTGACTCCACCTTCGAACTAAAGATTAAAATACACTGCATGTTTTTGCTATTTCTTTTTGACAACATGCAATATTTTCTAAAAGAGCAGCAACGGAAGAGTTGCTCAACAAAAAGATTTTTACAATCACCCATATGAAAAAATTCCAATCGAAGATATTCACCTTTTAGAAATTAACATATTTCTATTAATATCTTAAAATAAATTAAAAAAATTGAAAACTAACGTTCACATAGAACAATATTAACGCTCACCTCTGCAAATTTTACGAAAATTGAACACCAATCACTAATTTAACTAAAAAACTAAAGTTGAAAAAAGTGGAGTCATTGCGCCCTTTTAGCCCATTATATTGCCATCTATCAAGTTTTCACCATTTTTAACTTAATTATGTAGAACAATTATTAAGTAATTGTTATTTAACCCATTCAGCAGTTTCGTATGACTTTGAGCATACTTTTAAGGTGTTTCAAATGAAACAAACTGATTTCTAGGGTGAGTCTAATAAATTGAGCAGGGACTGTAGTAAAATTGATAAAAACAATCGATTTTAAGATTTGTTTGGTTTAAACTTTTGTTTGTGTAAGTTTTCAAACTATTGAATAGACCCTAATTATTTTTTTAATTATAAATACAAATAAAAAGAATTCGTTTTATACAGCGAAATAATTGTTCAATGGGGCACTGCTAAAAAACCTATTAACATATTTGTCTATTTTGATATATATTTTTTTTATTCAGTGGGATTTTCTTAAATTCGTATCTTTCTATTTAATAACAAATTGAAATAACTAGAATTTTATTTTGATCTGAAATTGATTTAATATTTCTTATCTTCAAACATTTTTAATGGAACTTATTTATATTAATTAATTAAAAATTAAATTAAATTTTAAATGACCAAAAATGGTCATTGACAAGAAAAAATCAAGCATACCTATTATAGAAAAAATAATTTGTATCAAAATTATTGTAAATAAAATATATATACAAATATACATTTATATAATATAAATTTTCCAAGATTTTGGTGAAAATCGGAAAATTAAATAATATATTGCTATAAAGTAATAGTGGGGAGGAAAGGATTGAAGCTAAAATAAATGTAAAGAACAAGCTAATATTGTTTATTTATTTATATATAACCTTACTGTAATAAATTGTACGTCAAAATTCACATAAATATTGGCGCGTATTTTTTTTGTCGTGAATTCCAATGCACACTAGTTCTCCCGACATGCAAGTCGGGGGAGAACTAGTATAGAAAAAACTAGTCTCCTAATCAAAATTGTTCACAAGATGTGGACATGAGTATAGTATGTATACGCCATCTACCTTTGATTAGAGAGAGTAGAAACCAATGATTCTTTAAACTAAGTAGTTAATATTCCAGGAACAAACCTCTAATCTGTTTCTGGAAATTTAGAAGTGTCTTAGAATTTTAGCATTTCATAGACATATGGTAGTTTTTATTTTCTGTCAAATGGGATCTCCATATTCATGTTGATTCTGCAGTAAGAAACATACACAAGGAATCTGCCTTTCTATCTTTGAGCTAGTATTCGACCTACTGCTATCTGATGAGGCCCAAAGAATACGAAACATGTCAAAGTTGAATGAAGCAAAAATTTTTAGAAAGGAAATTTGAAAACTGCAATTTTTCTCATATTCATACAATGTTTTTGTTTCAAATCGTTTCGTAAAAATTAATTGTATGTCTATTAGTATTTTTATAAAATTGATCATGTTTAAGTCTTGCAATATATTAATTTTAAACATGATTCCTTTTACACACAGCGACAAAATTAGCGGAACACCTTAAAGATAAGACAAGGTAGATGTCTCGAATTTCCTAAACTTATCTGATTTGAGTGATTTTTTTAGTGTGTTATAGCCTTATTATTTAAGAAAATCGATGTAATAATATTGTTGCTAGACAGGTAAATGTCGTTTTATACCGAGTGTAACAATTTATTATATAGTGTTTTTTCCTTAAAGTTCGGAACACCCTATGGAATATTCTAGCATATACAAAATAGTGAAATTAAAACTCAATTGTTGCCCTAGGCTTTATTACCCAGCAAACAGACCGACGTGTTAATTACGTGAATTTTGGGTACATTTGTCACCAATATACGTAAATTGCTTACGTGAATTTCACGTGAAAATTTGGTTGGAATGTCACATTAAAAATACGTCTTTAAATTACGTGAATAACTCGTCTTCAATAGACGTGTTATTTACCTTAAATAGCAATAAAATGTTTCGGGAAATTCACGTTCCAAATACGTGTTGAATAACGTATCTTTTAGGGAATGTATATATTAGTATTCACGTGAAAGATACGTCCTAGGTTCACCTAAATAATTCGACCTTAATTAACTTATGAATCACGTAATTATTATCATATGATATAAATAAAACAAGCATAATATAAAGTATTAACAATGTATTTATTTAGTAGAATTTAGAGACTTTAAAACATTTGTCTTGTATAATTATTATTATACAATATATTGAACCAAAAATGTTACCGACCTAAAGACACATTAAAAAATTTGCCAACACAAAACACAATACAGGCACAGTACACAGGTCACTTTTCACTTTTTATTTCTAGGAGGACACTTCGACACTTTCTTGGTTTTTTTCTAATTGCATCATCGGCACTTCAACCCTCGAGCAGTGGGCACTATAATAAGACATTATTATAAATAAACCCGCCTAAAATAAAACGAAGGAATTAAAGCACTTCACGTTTCACTTTCACTTTTTGTTGTGAGAAGCCGATATTAGTGGTTATGATCATCGATTTTAAAAATCGATTATTTTTAAATTACAGTTGAACTATATTCTACTTATGTACTTTAAATTAGTGTTACGTATTTTCTTTTTGTTTTTAAATTTCTTCTACTATTGACTAATTGGTCTTACTAAAAATCTATTTCAATACCAGAATAATATAAAAAAATAATCCTATCGAAACGTATCTATTATCGATAAATCGATTAATTTAGTTTTCGAACCAACTATGTTAATCATATACCGTGGTCACGTGATAGTATTTAAAGGAGGAGAAAGGCTTGGTCGTACGTCATCACCACGCGCGATTTGAAAATTAGACTCAACTGTGATACTTTCATCATTTTAGCTCCTGTGATACTTTTAAAGAAAAAAAATAGCGTCAAATGAAGGTTGGATTGAAATAGTTATGCTAAATGATTTTAAAAGCGAAATCATAAAATTTTTGTTTAAATATTGGTATTATTTACATTACTTTTACGTGAAAGACATCTAATTTTTCGACAACCATAAAATACAGTGAGTAAACTTCAAGCGATACGTATTTAACCAACACCGTTGTAAAATTTTGTTTTCCAAAATATTTCTCAAAATTTAACCAAAGGAAGTTATTTCTGTTTCGTGATTATTACGTGAAATAAACGTACCTTTGCTATGTAACCGACATTCACACCTATTATAAAAAACATGTACTATATTCGTCATTATGATTTTATATTATTTCTAATGTCAAACATGTATAAAGGAAGCCCTAATATATAGGTGAACGATTTGGCACTGAAATACGTTTTTTTCCCGTCATAAATCACCGAGTTACGTATTCGTTGAAATTTACCGTAAATTTAACGTAATCATCACGTAACTGGGCTCAAACCTGTTTGCTGGGTAACATTTTCTTTTTTGATTCATTTGCTTATTGGATAATAAAAAAGTTAGGTACGTTAACAACTGGCCGTATTTTTCATCAATAAATCATCATTTTCTGCTTAGTTTAATAGACAGGCCTAAAGTAGGCTATAAGAAATTACCAATTTCATAGACGTCAACTTGTATTAACAGTCAAAAAGTGTCTGGTTTGTTGTGAAAATTAGTAGATTTATTATTTAAACTTTCAAATAAGTCCGTATTTTTTTTCGTTGTTTGGTGGAAATGGAACAAGGCATTTGACCCGCGATGAGTGTGTTCAAGCAGTGATCTTACATAGCGAAGGACTTAGCTACCATGCTATCGGCTCCTTATATTGGTAACAATTTTTTGCTAATGCACGATAATGCAATACCTCACGTTCACAAACTGTAATCGAATATTTACAACAGGTAAATCTTCAGACTTTGAATTGGCATCGCGACATAATTGGCAGAAGACTACGACAGCGTTTGCCACCTCCTAAAACCTTACGAAAGGTAGAAACAGTAGCTCTCGAGATTTGGAATGATATTGTTCAAGACCAAATAGCATGCCTCATTTGTAATATAAAAGTATATATCCTCTTCAGCTCCAAGAAAAAAGTTTTTATTATTTTAATAATATTTTATATTTTCTCTCCTCATTTGTGAAAACATTAAACGAAAATCTATAAAAACTATAAAAAAATTGGATATAGTAATTGAGTCAATACTCGCAATCTTTAGTTTGTATTTTTATTAGTTGTTATATAATCATGGGGCTCCCATGAGCTCCAATTGTATAATGGACTCGCATTGGCAACCCTTTCATCATTTATAAAAAAAATATTTGACACACATAATATGACAGGTCCAGCATAATGGACATCAGGACTTAGCCTTCAATAATTTAAGTATGAAACTGAAAAAACATTCTGGTTCAGGAGAAATACACATATACATTTTGCATTTTGTACAAAAGACTCTTGTCTTCTTAGTGCATCCAAGAGATGTAGGCAACGCGATAAGAATTTCTATTGCTGACAGAGAATATTGGCAAATGCCCATTACTGGTTTTTCTTACATCTATAGGTGGTAACTGGAAAACTGTAGACTTTTTACAGAAGTTTGGGCACTTCATCTTCAGATGTGTCTGGTTCTCTTGAAATAGACGCACTAGCTTGTCTCCCACTTGCAGGCTTACCACCTAGAGCTAGTGACCTTCCAACACACATCTTATATTTCTGTAAATCCATTTCCTTTGATCATTATCGCTATCTTCACTGACTAAAAAATCGTTGTCTGTCAAAATAGCCTCCAATTCACGTTCCATCAATATCCTTTTACTATTTGTAACTAAACTTAAAAAACGTGAGTATGGTAACATATTCTGCTAACTAAGTCCCAATGTCCAAAATGATGGACAAAAAGTTTAGAGGACCCCTGACGTGTCCAGCTGTAATTATTTTCAAATATATTGTTATGATCTGCTTTCTCTTACTTTTATAATAATTAGTATTTATTTAATTAATTAGTCAATTGTCGCAAATTATACATAAAAATTAAGAAAAATCTCAGGGTGCCTTTTTATCATACAAAAAAAATTATCTTAGGTTATACTTATCCTTTCTCGTGGTTTCAGTATCTCTTAGTTGATCCTTATCGGGATAAAATAGGAAAAGGAAATAAATAGAAATACCATAAATAAGCACATACAAATATCTTTTATTATCAAAAGCAATACTCTGGAAAATTTATCAATTAAATTCTGTGGGCATAACTGTCCCAATGAAACTCTTACCACATAAATTAATTTTAATTCAACAAATATTTATCGGTTTATTCTTGATAATATTGATAAAACAAACTAAACAAACAAATTTAGGTATTCGCAAAACTACTTATACTTCCTATTAAATTTTTGAAATATTGGAATCTTAGCTCATATGCTTTTACTCAAAAAAATAACTTCTGAACATAAAGAAAATCTAACACATAAATTATTGACTGACCTTTTGATTCACTACCCATCAAAGCCCTCTCTGTTCTCAGCGTCAATCCAGCAGCATACCAGCAACTAATTTTCCAAAACACGAGCCAGGCCTCTTTTAACCAGTACTTGTTAAAAAAACTCCAAAATTCTCTCCTCTCTTTCTCACAATAATATTTTCTCCCTTGGACTTCACAGAATCAAAGAGGCATTTCCTCTCAATTTGATCTGTCTCTCGTTCCACTTTTCAGCTACACTCTTCACTATCTAACAACCACTGGTACTTGCTTCTGAACTGTTCACCAAAACTTTGACTGCTCTCCTCCGATGCCGGTCACATAATAATCTCCTTTTCCAAACTATCTGAACATTCAACCTTCTCTCATCCCCATTCCAAATTTTTTCATTCGAAAAACCTATGCATCCTTCCAAACAAATACTTCTACTCATGATAATTACTTTTCTGGAATTCTACAAATTTACTTGGGGCTTAAACAAAGAGACTTAAAATTATAACTTTCTCTACATTACTTTTCTAAATATAATAATTACCTGTGGCTTTTGGCCTCGCACGTAACAAAGCAACCGTTTTAAAATTATAATCCCGAAATAAATTGTCTATTCACATCACTTTATTTACTAATGTCTTTAATTCTTTAGGGAAAAACTCATTAAGGATAAACCCACTGCTTAAAAGCTAACTTCTAATAAATAGTTACAAATCAATATACAGGGTGTATCAAATTTATGTGCCCGCGTTATATTACAAATAAATAAAATTTTTATTCTATCTTTGATTGACAAAATGATACACAATAATATATTTACCACAAATCCGTCCAATCATCAAGTAACATACATTAAAAACAATCAATACTGTAAAGTACAGAAAAACACTACAACTTACTGTATTTTTGTGAAGTCACCATCATAACTTACAAAATTTCACCACATGTAACAACAAACTACCGAGGTAGACGCTGTTGTCAAATTTTTCAAACGAGTAAATTTGACTGATAAATAGGAAGTCCAATATGCTGCAATATAGGACACAGCGTTGCCCAACCCGAATAGTCACCGTGTAATAAATTAGTAAACATTGTCCAGCTGGCTGGACCTATGGACTTAGGAGGATATATCTCTTTTATTATCGAACATAAGCGAATTAATTAAAAAACAAAATGTTAAGGCTACAATTGAGTTTTGATTTCAATATTTTATATTTGCTAGAATATTCCACAGGGTGGTACGAACTTTCAGGAAAAAACACAGTATGATTGTTACACCCGGTATAAAATGACACTTACCTTACTAGCAACAATATCATTACATCGATGTTCTTAAATAATAACTAAAAAAATCACTCGAATCAGACAACAGGTTTAGGAACTTCGAGACATCTAACATGTCCCATTTTTAAGGTCATTTGTTAATTTTGCCGCTGTGTGTATTTTTATAGTTGGTATTACTGTAATTTAATGGAAACACTTTTTATTTATACTAAATTTTATAAATTCTTATTTTATATTGTCAAATCCAGACGGAAGAGATTTGATACCATACCAAACTTTAGTGATCTGTTGAACAGTTACCTTGCTGTTTAAAAAAATTAATTTAAGAAACCGTGTAAGAAATTGTAAAAAGTCATATCGATTAATGGTTATTTTTTTTGTATTTATTTTGTAAACTAGGTCAAAAAAGCCCAATAAAAAGTTTTATCCCGTTTCAACGTTTTTGTATTTACTCTTTGACAGGCTTATGATCAGGAATGGAAATGTTATATTTCTTAGAAATTTATTAGTCAAGAACAAGACACATGTTGAAGATTCTGGTTTTGCAGAGTGCTTAAATACAACTACAATCGGAATAAGATTGAATTTTTAAATAGCCACAGACCATATTGTTTGCAAACATGTCTCCAACAAAAAATTTGAAAACTGCTTACAAAATCATATGAATTCGATTTAAATAAATATAAATAGCGATATTGTTGCTGTTGAACATGCTCAAATAAAAAAAAAGATTATAAAAAGACATAATTCATTCAAATTGCAAAAAGAAAACCCATGCATTTGCACACTAACTGGAACTTTGGAAAATTCCAGTTAGTGTTAACTAGAATTTTCAGTATATGCCACATTCAGAATTGTTGTTTACAGAAAGAAGATGCTAAATTTATATTTGACATAATAAATAATTGGAATTATTTTCACGATGATGAATTATTATTGCTAATATACGACCTAGTATCTTCTCACTCGATTCCTTAATGATTTAATTAGGTACTAAAATCTAACCTGACCAAATCTAACTCGGTGTAATTTCCTTTAAGATTCCGTAATGACTAAAACAACCTAACCTATTTATTTATTGATATTTGACAAACATACGATATCATCAATATTTTTAGATGATTAGCATTCGATCCATAATTTGGCAGCTCTTGTGCAACTCACTCAGTTCACTACTAAAAGCAACAAAAAATATTCTGTCAATGAGAGTTAATTTTAAGGGGCTAAAGTACGAAATTCATATACTTTTGTTGGGAATTTCTAAAATAAAAAGTACTGTACCAATTGTTTTGAAAATTTGCATGAGCATTTATTATAAAAATTAGTATACAGAGTTGGGATAAAGTATGAAACCAAGCAAATATCTCTGAAACGAAAATAACAATATTTATGAAACTTTGCATGCAAGTACAGTGACGCAAAAGGCATCTGATGCCATTTTTTTTTTGTTACTACTCCACTTCCGGTTTTACCGGAAATACTCCTAACTTATTTACTGTAAATGGGACACCCTGTATATTTTTGCAGATTTTAAAAGAACTTGTTATTTTTAATTCAAACATACTACGTTTGAAACAAAAAAACTATTAAAACAAGAAATAAATCTCTTTACAGTTAAAAAATAGGTTAATTTATTTACGTTAGACCAATGATATAAAAATTAAAAAAATTATTTCAAATGTTGAAAATGTTTTCCTGTTCACCTCCTGATAACGTGCAAGCCTATAAATAAATTCGTGAGTCACTTTTTCCAAGATTTCTCCACGTATTAGTTCACATTCATCAATTATTCTTTGTCTCAAATCCTGCAAGCATGTTGGTCGCCTAACGTAAACACGTGATTTTAGATAACCCCAAAGAAAAAAATCTGACAAGTTGAGGTCTGGAGAACGAGCGGACCACTCTATGAATCCTCTAAGTCCAATCCATCGATTTGGACAATTCACTTCCAAGCAAGTCATGCTTCCATACAGTCATGATGTGAACTTGTCAGATAGAGCTCATTGGTACCTCGGGCGAAAAACATTGGATATCTTAATCATCCATGTTATAATTCACATCTTAGTCATATGTTCCGATGACGGATCAATTGTAAAGGGTTTTTACCCTGTTATTTTTACTTTGGTGGCTTGCATGTAGATTCTAAGATTGCACTGATGATGATCGGTCAACCGATTGAAAACTAGTTCTGTCTTTGATGTAGCCCTGTATAGGGATTTTAACAAATATACCTTTTATAAAGGATTTTATGTTTTTGTAATGGTATACAGCCAACTACAGGAAATTTTTCCTCGTGGATTTATATGAATTTCGTACTTTTACACTAGGATAGCACCTTAAATCATTTTTACAATTCAACGGTCGCCATTTTGAAATTCGATGACAGAATGGTCAAAAGAGAGCATGGTAACAAAGACAGTAGATTGCCTCACCCTTGACGGAAAAGAGCATCTCCCAACCATGGCCAATCAAAAACTACTGCGCAACTAAGTCCATAAGAACAATGAAGAAGTGTTTTAAATCAGTTTTAGGAGGAGGTAAGACTCGCACTGTTTGGCAGAATGAAGATCTTAGCCGTATTTGAAAAGATCACTTCAAATCATTCCATTGCCTGTCAAATTCATACTCCATCTAACGAGATCTGATGAGGAAAAAATTAAATCTGCTTTTTTGGTCTAGGTTAAGGTACAGATTTTATTTAAGCCATGTTTTTTACTAAAATTTTATACTAAGCGATTTATTTGCAGCTGTTTGAAAAGTTATGAATTTGGATTTTAAAGTTTTTATGTAGTAGTATGGTAGATCCAGTCACATCCTAAAATCAGTACTTACATTAGTAAATTTGTTGTCATGTGGAAAACAGTCGTAGCTTATTCTACTCTACCAGTGAAGTAACAAAAAAACAGACAGTATATTTTATTTATATTGGCACTTTCAACAAACAATCACTAGAGTGGTGGTCTGTAGGTCTAAACAAGCTAGACTCTATAGAGAAGGATAGATCATTATACTAGTACAACTAGACACTACTTGTAAGGCCCTTTGAAACCACGCATGGATTCTTCCTGGACGCCATTATTTCCTTTGTTCCTTTGGTGTTTACTTTCATATCTTTTTTGGTCATCTGTTGTCTGCTACTCTGCTTACGTAACGAAACCACGTTAATCGTTTCCTTTAGACTTCGTCTAGTATGTTGGTGTTTTGTAAATCTACAACTTGTCAAAAAGTCCATCTAATTGTAATTGATCTTATTTTTTTCAAAAACCATTCATTTTAAACCCGCCCAACTTTTTGAACATAAAAAGCGAACACTATAGTAAAATGTATTGTAGAAGGAAAACGATGCATTTAAATTGTTGTGGATGAGGGGTTAAATATACTTCTCATTTTTTTCTTAAAATACGTTAGTCATCAAATTTTTTACAGTTTATCTCGCATAGTTTGAATGTAATCGACATTTAATATTGCTTAATTTATAGGTCTTTTCAAGCACAACAAAAGTTATTGGTAGCATTATACACCTAAAATCGACCGTTTCTCTGTTATTTCAAGTTAAATACACTGATTTGAGCATGCACCAAGAAAACAAGTTTTTTTCACTTACCATATCTCTTTTTGTGTTATAACTAGAAGATTCATAAAGGAAAGAATCTCTTTGGTATTTTATAAGCTACAAAAATTTTTTATATATTTTTTTTAGTTAGATGCATAGTTTTTAAGGTATTCGCAAAAAACCGTTTGAAAAGGTGTTATGTTTCAATGAAAATGGTCAATTTTCAACCAGGAATAACTCAAAAAGTATTGAGTTTTCAAAAAAAAAATATAGACCAGTTTTTGCTTAGTATTAGGTTCTCTAGCAACTTCCGTAGTTATTCAAGCAAAAAATTTTCCACCACCGAGAAGGGGTGGGAACCGCCCTCAAGATAAAAGCACACATCGGCATAGGGTAGACTTTGTTTCTTGGGCTATTCCCTACTTACTGTGAAAATATCACATAAATCGATATAGTAGGATGGAATTCGAAGCCACATACCCTCATTGACTGCCATTTATTTTTGGCCAAGATATCGATATTTTAATGGCGCGCTATGAGGCGCAAGACCGGCTCACAGTCAAGTAAGTGACGAAATTCGTAGCCAAAATATCGATATCTTGGCCAAAAATAAACTTACGAACATTTTCGTAAGCTTAAAATGTTCCTTTTGAGTTCTTCTATCATTATTGTTAATTAAACTATAAATGTTTATAGCTCAAATTTGCTTGAAACCCTTATAAACAAATTAATGTACAATTTTTTTAAGAAAATTATAACTTCAAACGGGTATAACTTTAAAACAAATGAAGATAAAGTTATGTAACAAACTTTGTTTGGAAGCACATTAATTAATCTTTAAAATGAGACCTTCTAAAGCTCATTTGCATGCGTAAAAGCCGAGTAACGATCGATAAAGCTTCAAAAAATACTTATTTTGCAATTTGCATTGTGCACTAATTTTACAATATCTTGAGTTCTAACTGTTGAATTTATCTTTAGTAAACGTTTTTTTCTTAATTTTTAATGAAGGAACAAATTTTATTTGAAACATTTTTTTTATCTCTTTTAGTTTATGAGCCAGAGCCTTATAAACAATTAAATTGTTTATAACAATTTTTTGACCACTCGGATCGAAATCCACCCTCGAAATTCGTAATCATCAGCCAAAAATCCATCAGAATTGAAAAGGACACGGTGACCTCTATTTGGCGCCTAGACTACTAACGTCCCATACCTCTTTTACCAATGTTCCTTACGTTACTACTGGTGTCGTATATTCGTATTTTTCTTGTTTTTGCGATTTAGTGCAGTCGTCAAAGATTTGTTCTCTAAAAACCAAACGAATAAGCTGATAAACTGCATTTTGCCGATTGTCAATTTTGCCCTAAAATTCCCTTGCCCTATGTATATCCATTTGTTCTCATTGATTTCTTCCACTGGATTTTGTATTAGTGAAGGTCCCCCTGGGTATATGTAGGTTTAAGTATCAGGATGTATGATGGGGAGGGCTGGGTGCTATATGATAGTTGGGAGTATTTACTATCACAGAAGGGACAGATTAGGAACTTGGGTAACGGACAGTTGCCTTTCACGACAAGCAGAAGAAGCCGTGAAGGTTGCTTGAGTTGCTACCCTTCTACTAATACTAAAGTTCTGTAAGCAAACTAAGAGTCATTAATATTCATCCCAGTGGGGTGCTTCTTTAAGGTGTGAAATTCTATCAACAAGGGATCTACCTGTTTTATGGAATGATCCTTTGTTTATTTAAGTACACATTTCCATTAATAGTACCCTGCTGGACTTAATATTAATGACTCTTAGTTTGCTTGCAAAACTACATTCTTACTGTTGGTTTTCACTCTTTCTCTCCACGGTTTGTTTTGCTTTCGTCACTCTCTACATTGGTTTTAGTCTTTAATCTGGATAAATGTGACAAGCTGGTAATTTATCCCGCTTAAATTGTAGAGAGGGCATATTGTAGCGAATTTTCAATAGATGGCGTCCAGTATAGCTCTCACACAGAAAATAATTAATTACATTCCCATCTTCTTGTTTGTTGATTGGGCCAGATTCATTTTTCTGATAACTGTTTAGTATGCAGCCGTAGTATGTATATACTTATACAGGTTGTTTAATAAAATCATGTATCATAGAGCAATCAATGTTCCATACATCAAAAATTACGGTTTATGTTGACCTGCCTTAATTGAATTGTGATTAGGTACGCAAGATGAAGGATGGTAAATCTCTTACTGGCAGCTTTTTCCCATTACTTCTTACGTTTTTTTAAGTAACACTATAATATAATATACGAGAATGATTTGATATTAAGCTAGTAAAAAAAGTCCAAAAAAATGCGTATTTTTGTTTTTCTCAACATAGTATGCTTGTTGTTTAATGCAATTGATGAGATGTTTTTCCTTTTTTTTTGGAAAGTAATTTTCTCAATGTAGTGTTAAATTCTGTTGCACAATGATAGTTGCCAACTATCGAAGGCTGGAAGGTTAGAATAATGTCAAACCACTCTCGTGTACACCACTTGATGTTTTTGTAGCCTGTATAATTTAACCATTGTTACACTAAATTATCAGATATTGTATATCAACATAAAAATTCTTCATGGACAATTGATCCGTAAAATATGTCTCGAACTCTGGTAAGTGTTCTTTGACTACAAAATGTCTCCCAGAAAGACTGCTATGAAGTTCTTGTAACACTCTTTGAATGTTAGTTTTTTAGTTTTGGCAGTACCAATTGTTGAACTGTACATGCTCTATTGGAACTTTCCCACTTCCGATATAATACAGAGATTCTCATTGAGCCCAGTAAGCCTTTATGGTTTTACGGAATTTGGTTAGTTCCTGCCAAAAACTTATTTCTTACTCAATTTTAAGCCATTCTCGTATGACCTTTAAGTCATTACTTTTCTTATTGTGACTCTTTTTAGGTTTTCCATGGAAGTTTGATCATTATCTTCTTCATTTTTAACTGTGGTTATCTGCTGGAGATTTACTTCTAATGTCACATTCTCTTTTTCTTCAAGGTACTTTTTCTATGTGGAATAAATATCTTACGGAAGTGTCGTAGCAATATTTATGATGATCAAGTACTTGTACATAAACATACCAAATTATGAAAATAATTGTTTGATTTTTGAATATTTGCCGGGACATACTCGTAATTATTCTGCTCACTTGCAAAAGCTTATGCAGAGGCAGCACTTACATACTATGACGATTAAATAATCATTTCTTTTAATTAAGGCTACCTTGTTTATCAAATATTTTGTAGACTAATGGTTAAATTATTTTGATACAAAAAATATCAAAGCTTAAGATGTATAAAGATATAATTTTTACATTTTTTAACATTTACCATGTACAGCATTTTGTGCAGCTCCAAAAATCTCTAAAAAAATATTGCAACTGTGTAATGGAATATAAGAGCAATATTTTACACTACGAAATTGTAGCCGGTCAATGCTATTTTTGAAAGCAAACAAACTACAGCATTTTTTATTTTTAGAGGTAAAGTTAAATTCCAAGGATAAATTGTCTTTTATATTTTAAACAACCTTAAGATGTTGAGCTTAGAACTAAATTTTCACACCTATACACCCTTTCCTATCGATGGTAAGACTGTATGGGACAGAGCTAGAAATGCAGATATACGAAGTAGATGCAACAAGGTGGATAACATTAATAACTTGGTAAGAAACAGAAGAATAGAATGGAATGACCACATAAGCCGAATGACAACAAATAGAGAAGTCAGGACAGCGAGAGACGGTTTCCCAATAGGAAGACGATCAGTGGGAAGACCACAAAAACGATGGAACCAAAACTTACTAGAGACACATTGAAAAAACAGAGTCAATGTCTATACAAAAAGAAGAAGAAGTAGACATCCTTTCGTATAGCTCTGCATTCTCCTTCATGAACCTTATACAATTGAACACAAAGTGTTGCACTGTGACGTTAACAACTTCTTACTTCTCTATCTTTACTAGTAGGCTTTGAAGGAGCCGTGCCTTGTGAGGAAATAGTTTCCCTATTATGACCATGTCCTATCTATAGACATATATATGTTACAGTTCAAGTTGATTCTCAGTTAGAGTTGACTCCAACTAGTTGGAGTCAACTCCAACTGAAACGAGCAGTAAAAGTTGATTTTAAAAATTTAAATCAACTTTTACTAGTTGGAGTTGACTCTTCCTGGATCGATTCAGTAAATGTTGATTATACGAGAATCTCAAGTGCATTTTTGACGAGTGTGCGTTTGTTTGTTTTGACCGTTTCAACTACTTATTAGTATAGTCTGTAACGTCGCCCCCGTTAGGTAAATTATTCTGATTCGATTTTTTCCACAAACTTACTCAAAGAAATACATCCGTATAACAATCCTTATAACAAATACACAGGGTGTCACGCGGTTCCGCGGTCGAAAAATTGTTTAACCAATTTCAGTAAAGTCAGTCAGTAAAGTGACTCTTTATCGAACGAGTCTGATATTACGAGCAGAGAAACAGACGCGTTCGATAAAGAGTATTGAGGTGGTGCGTACAAAATTGTATCGTCAATCATAAAAAACATTAACACTTACTTACAACTTTGAGGAATTTTTTTTAATTTTAGACGAAATAAAAATATCGTATGACAGTAATGACAGATGACTTTTGCATGATGGCCGGTTTTGATGTTTAATCGATAGTTATATCAATATTGTATACCTACCTAATTGCTAAATCTGTAAAGTTTTGATTTATTTTGTATGAATATAATTGCGAAACACTACAGAATTTTACTTTTTGACATAAATTTTATTAATAATAAGATAAATTTTGTACAATATTTTTAATAATTAAAGTAAATAAATTTTAATTTCACTCAAATAAATAATCGATTGCTGCCATTGACCACTTAAATTCAATCTCGGTTAATTTGTTTAATTATCGCGGCAGGTAAAGTAACATTCTTCTTTCAATACAACAAAGTGTTACTTTACTGCCGAAAATGAGGGCAAATGAGTACAATAATGAATGATTTTAGTGAAGTTTGGCGATAAACAATGATTTTAAACAAATTCGCAAAATACATAATTTTTTCACTTCGTACAAATTTTTTTTGATCCGTTGGGCCTTTTTTTCTCTAAAATTGACTGTTATCGAGTTATTAGCGACTTAAAATTTGAAAAACGCCAAAATAACCATTTTCAAGGTTTAATAACTCGGTTAAAGATAATTATTGTGAAAGTCGAGCGAGCGGCCGTGGAGTAACGGCATAATCGCTGGCCTCATACGCCAGTGCACGTGGGTTCGAGCCCTGCTAAAGACAAACCATTCTCATTTTCAATAATGACACGAGCCGTCTCACCGTGCCTCGGAGAGCACGTTAAGCGGTCGGTCCCCCTGGGCTAGTGTATATCGACACTAGTTACTTGAAACAGGGTTAAAGATGTAATTGGCGCCGGAACTGTCCGAAAGGCAAAAATGCCATACGATATTATATATTATGAAAGTCAGAAACTAAAAAAAATCAAAGATTAAAACTATCTCTAAGATCCTGAAGAAATTTTTGTCATTATTTCATTAATAAGATATTATTTTTAATTATCAACAATGAGCGCTAACCGTGTATTGAGGCGGCCGTCAATGTAAGTGCGAGTGAGATTCACCATTGGACGGCTGGAATGGTGCATCTCTTTAGCACTCACCATTGACGCCCGCCTAATACGCACTTAGCGCTCATTGTTAATAATTAAAGATAAAGCTTAGTAATAAAATAGTGACAAAAATTTCTGCTGGATCTTGTAGAGGGGGCTATAAACTTTGATTTGGTCACTTTCTGACTTTCATAATAATGGATTTTAACCGAGTTATTAAGCCTTGAAAATGGCTATTTTCGCATTTTTCAAATTTTAAATCGCGTATAACTCGACAACAATCAATTTTAGAGAAAAATCACAAAATACCTTTTTTTGCTCAGAATAACCCAAATGATCTAAAAAAAAATTGTTCGAAGTGAAAAAATTATTTTTATGAATTTGTCTAAAAAAAATTGTTTAAACAATTTATCGATCAAGGTACTGCCTGACACCCAGTAGATTTGTTATAAGGACCTCTTTTTGAGTAAGTTTGTGCAAAAAATTCGAATCGGAGTAATTTACCTAACGGGGGCAACGATACAGCCTAGACTAATTTGAACATATTCAGTAACATTTAATTGCTAGAATCGGCTGTTTGTGTGAATCAGAATCAACTTTTACTAAATGGCATTAGGAAGAGTATACTTTTCCTAGTTGGAGTCTACTTTTACTAGTACATGTTGAATATAAATCTTCATTTTATATTTATAATCAACTTTTACTGAAACCAGCCGTTACTAGTTGGAGTCAACTCCAACTGGATAATCAACTTGAACTGTAACATATATATTATCATAGACTCATATATTATATCGAGAAACTAACATGAAACAGAGTGGGGTATAGGCACGGAAAGGGAGCACTATGGGGAAACAGTACTATGCCACAAAGTACAAGCAGCCATTGGGGCTCTTATAAAACCTAAGGTGAACTCTAAGTTGGTGTGGGAATGTCGACAAGAACTTGACAGACTGGCACAACGTAACAGTGTTATACTGGTATGGGTTCCAGGTCGTCGGGGCATATACGGCAATGAAAGAGCTGATGCACTTGCCAAGAGAGCATCAGCTACAATACCTGGGTCCAGAGCCCGTGGGAGTGCCAAAAAGCACCGTCAGCGAACGAAAAAAAGTCTGGATCAGAAGCCAACACAACTCACACTGGGAGAGTGTACCCGGTCAAACACATGGCAAGATGTATATCGGACGGACATGTACTAGTAGGGCTGAGTTACTGCTGAAAACAATCAGGAATCAGCTCAGAGTCAGAACAGGTTTCCTCACTGGACATGCGCCAGTTAAGGGTCACCTGCATACAATGGGGCTGTCATGGAGACTTTGAGCTGCAGACTCTGTAACAGAGAACCTGAAGCAGTCAATCATATTTTTCATGACTGTGAGGCATTGGATCGGAGGCGGCAAACACTTTTCGGAGACATCGAAGTGACTCCAAATATATATGGCACCCACCCACTAGACCTGTACAAGCTGGTATAGGGGTCCAGAATTCTGAAATGGGTTTCATAAACGAATGGAAGATGTCTGTACAATCAGCCAAGTGGCTGCAGTACAACCGGTTCACAACAGACGGCTTCCAGGGAAAAAACCTATGCCACAAAAAAGATGGTGTCGACACTTCACTCAACATGACACTCTGTCTATGATAATATATAATATGTCTACGGTCCTATCCAGCCTCTCGCATGTCCGGTATAAGTGTTCTTGTCCATTCAACCCTATGTTCAATTTTCCACTCTTCTTGCCATTTCACATTGGCCACTTCTCTGTCGTTTTCACTCATACCATACGTGATTACTTTTTCTTTCATATTAGGTGAATTGATGACACCCCTGCTATCACTTATAAGGCAACTGTCGAAGTTATCTTATACGCAAAAACGACCCTCAGCAGGACGTTTCTCCAAAATTCTTCTATATTTTTGTTTTTTTTTACGCATTACCTGATACCATACTGGTGCTGCGTTTAGTATGGTGGAGTGGACCACTTCCATAATAATTCTTCCTGTCTATATACCTCATACGTTTGGCATGGTCTTTGTTAGCGCAGCTGTTCTTTGATCAGCTATTTTCGAGCCATATATTACGTGTTCAAAGAAGCTCTGTTTGATGTCCGATCTGAAGAAGGAAAAGAGAAAGACATCGAAGATTGTTTAGAGATAAATCAGACCAGGCAATAAAAACTTTTTCGTACTTCCATTCTTTTGTGGTGTTGCCAGCTAGTTGTTATTTTCGCTAACATATCATGTCTGACTATAGCCTGATTATCGAATATTGGACGTTTTATGTCCAATTGTTCTGACAGAAGTCTTCTTCTTCTACGGCACTACAGCCCAAAATGAGCCTTGGCCTCCTTTATTTTTTGCCTCCACCCTCGTTTGTCTGTGGCTGCTCTTCTCCATACACGGACTCCTAAAGTGCTTGTGTGTCGTTGTTTACTGTATCTTCCAAACGCTTTTTTGACTTTTAAACCGGTCTTTTTCCCTGCATTCTAGCGTTCAGTGCTCTTTTTGATAGCCTATCCTCTCCCATTCTTATCATGTCCGGCCCATTGCAATCTTTGTATTCTAATGAAGTCTGACGGGGTGTTTCCTTATAAAGTTGATAAAGCTCATTGTTGTATCGACTTCTGAAGATTCCGTTTTTCCTCACATGTCCTAGTATTCTCCTCAGTACTTTCCTTTCGAGTGTGTTGATGTTTCTTTCAGGACCCATGCTTCATTGCCATAGTAAAATTGGTCGAATTTAGGTTTTAAAGATTCTCATTTTTGTATTTTGGAGGACACTTTTAGATTGAAATATATGGGAGAGGGCAAAATAAGCTCTGTTTGCCTGCGTTATTCGCTGACAGAAGTGTTTCAGTATTAATGCTATGGCATGTATATGAGATTCATCGATGGATTGTCTGTCCCCCTCCATCATGACACATATTTTACCTTCGTGTCTTACTTAATTCAGATCTTCCGTATAGTACCAATATCTTGTATGCATGACGACTATAGAATTTAGCTACTTAAGCAATACTATTGTGTAACTACTAATTTATTTTAACCCTTTTATCATATTTAAGAAATATAATGGTATACGAACTAACATTTTATTAATTGCATTTACAAAACTGACTGTTTATCCTTTGGTAATTTAACAATAATTGAGCAGTGGCTGGAAAAAAACGCAGGTATACCAAATTATTTTTTAGATTTAAGTAAGTCAATTTTGCCATTATTGTAATTATTTATTGTACACCATTAGATATATAATTTTTGTTATTTTTGTGATTGTTATCGTTTTGAAATGTCAACTTGTCTTTCTATATATATTGTTCTGTAAATTTTCATGATTTTACTGTATATAGTGACTTATAGTTACATTATGATTAATGAATATTGATATATTTATAATACAATCAGTCTGACTGAAAAGTTAACTTAAATTGAGATTAATAAAAACGAAAGATTTTCTAATTGGTGTTTTTTATTTTAATCCAATAGGTCCACTTTATTGAACCCCTAATAGTAGTCCAGTAGTAATAACAGAGAAGAAAATTCTACTGAACCTCTAAAAATCATGTGGACAAGCTGAATTTTGCTGAACACATCAATTTTGGGACACAAAAAAGATGAAAAAAAGAACAGAAGCATTGTTTTTCATGTTGGACGAATTAGTTGGCAACATTTTTCCAAAAACAATGTCAGGTGAAAGAGGTATTCTAGCCAAATTCCTAAATGGATGAGGTTCATCTTTACTTAAGACAGTCACAATATCACAAAAATGTGATTTAAAATGTGTGACGAGAGGAACAAGTGGAAAGGAGTGGTCAACTACGCAGTAATTATACCTGCACACCCATGATAAAATAAATGTGACAAAAATTTAAGGTGATAAACGAACTCAGTATACCTGTAATGTAAGATTAGTGTATTACACTGGAAAATACGTCAATATAAGAACAGCAGTAGTCGTCAAGGTATTTTTTATTAATATCAGACTTAAATTAATAGTTGTTCTGAAGTGTTTTTTTTTCCCATAGAAAATACTTAATTAAATTAATAGACCTACTCTCAACAGTATTTAATATGGGACAGAAAAAATTTGAGGGAGACTTACCTGTGGATATGTCTAGTCTAGAACAAAAAAGAAAAAGAGGACAACTCAAGAGAAAATCGTTGGAAGCAGTGACAGCTGACTTTAGGGTAGAAATAGAAAGGTGGAAATAAAAATCAGAAAATAGGAAAGAATGGAAGGAAATATTAAAAAAGACTGAAGCAATGGAGAGTGAATGTGTGAATAAAATAAAATGCAGGAGTTTTACTCAGTATATTTTGATAAATCTACTGTCTATAAATACCATACAAAAGCAAAAATGTTATAAAATTAATATTGATAACTACACCAACTTAAGGAAAACCATCATCATCTTCTTCAGCCATTTCCTTGGCCAACTCCAAATCCTGCTGTTCTCTTTCCCTTCTCTCTTCTGCTGATTCAAGTTCTTTGCCATACGCCTTGGGGGGATATCTCATAGCTTTGACACTTTGATTGTGCAAATCTAAGCAAAACGATATTCTTTGATGAAACGCCAGTTGAGGTTCCTTTGTGCAGTAGATGTCAGTACTTTCTTTGCTCCTCATGTAACCTCCCTGTGGATCAAGTGTAGCTTCTATCACCCCATCTCTGATTGCTTTTGCTACTATAAATTCTGCATCTTCAGCTGAATCCAGCCCCAGTTTCTTAGCTATGTCTTGGGGAGATATTCTGGAGTATGATAATCCTATGGATCTTATAGCTGTTTTAATAACATTGTGGCGCAGTCTCAAAATTAGTGTAAATGTATGATCTTGTCTAAATTGTGGGCCGAAGTTCTCTAACACCTCACCAAATCTTTGCAAATTGCCCATTCTAACTGCTTGTGTTAGTTGAAAGTATGGGGCAAGGGAGTGCCTCATACTAGATTGTCTAAAAATCTGTCGTTCTGGTATATCTCCTAGCAGTAGTTCAACTACAACAGTAAGCTTTTGAACAACCTGTCTGAAACCAATGGCAGCATTCTGGGGTGCTTTTCTCATGGCCTGCACAAGATGTTTATGTGCTACACTGTATTCTAATCTTGCCGCCTTAATTCTGCCCAAGTAGTATAAGAATCTGGCCCATTCATTGTTACTTGCAGTTTCAGGAAATACGCATTTACTCACTAGTTTGTCAGCTTGATCATACAACGAATAATGCAAATAATTTCTCAACAGGCAATTTATAAGCACAGCTTGACCTTCAAAGTCGTTCCTGAGTGTAGCGGTACGTAGACGAGAATGTAAAAACCCTCTAATTGAATCCAATTTGTTGGTCAATTCAGCAACTCTTGAGTGATAGAAATAACACTTGGCAGCAATATGATCTATAGTACGTCTGTTTTGGTTAGTTATTTTATTCATAAGAGCTTGAGAACAGCGCTCTGCTTCAACTAACTTATTGGTATCAATTAAACGTACTAGTATTAAAAGATTTATATATGTATCTACCTCGGGAACAGGTGACTTAACAGCTGATCTTGCTCGTGACTGGGTGGCGTCGAGTTCTCCAGAAGCTTCCTCGACGAAACTAAGGAGGGCATCACGTTCAGCTACAGGATATATTTGAGTAATGAGGCTTCTCAGCACCAGTCCATTAAGCTTCCTTCTAGTGTTGGGCAAGCAACGTAAAACTCGTAAGATGAAACGGTTTTCTTTACTTGTGACTGATTTTTCTATTTGTCTTGCATGTTCACGAATTTCTATTACACTTTGTAGGTCGGTATCTTTCTTTGTATCACCAGCTTCTAATCCTGGAGGACTGTCTGCATTTTTCATTTCAACGTCTTCGAGAGTTACCATTTTATAAAGTAATTTGTGATTTTAATTTCAACAAAACAATTTATTGTTAATATTGAACTGATGAGGAAAATATTCGCTGTGTAACGCTGACAACTATTTGACAATGACAGTGACAGTAATGACATTAATGGATATATGACATGACACGACGTGAAATTTCTTGCAATGACCACAGCCCCGTAACGGAAGCCCAGAACATTATGATTTGGCAACAGTGAATAGAAGGTCTATAAAATATCTGCTTTATATACAGGGTGTCCCGAAAAGAATGGTCATAAATTATACCACACATTCTGGGGTCAAAAATAGTTCGATTGAACCTAACTTACCTTAATACAAATGTGCTCACAAAAAAAGTTACAGCCCTTTGAAGTTACAAAATGAAAATCGATTTTTTTCAATATATCGAAAACTATTAGAGATTTATTATTGAAAATGGACATGTATAATTGTTATGTCAGGAACATCTTAAAACAAAATTATAGTGAAATTTGTCCACCCCATAAAAAATTTATGGGGATTTTGTTCCCTTAAACCCCCCCAAACTTTTGTGTACGTTCCAATTAATTCATTATTGTGGTACCATTAGTTAAACACAACGTTTTTAAAACTTTTTTACCTCTTAGTATTTTTTCGATAAGCCAGTTTTTATTGAGATGCGGCTTCTTTTTCAATATATTTACGTAAAAATTTTATGGGGGTTTTGTTCCTTTAAACCCCCTAATGTTTGTGTACGTTCCGATTAAACTATTATTGTGGTACCATTAGTTAAACACAGTGTTTTTAAAACTTTTGTCTCTTAGTCTTTTGTTCATAAGTCACCTTTTATCGAGATGTAGCTTCTTTTTCAAAATATACCTAAAAATGTAAATTATAAATAAATTTTCAGATTATTAACAGGTCTGTATAACCGTACTTAACCATATACAAATATGTGGTGGATTCGACAAATATTCAAAATATCTCGATAAACACTGGCTTATCGAAAAAGTACTAAGAGGCAAAAAAGTTTTAAAAATAATGTGTTTAGCTAATAGTGCCACAATAATAATTTAATTGGAACGTACACAAAAGTTTGGGGGGGTTTAAGGGAACAAAACCCCCATAAAATTTGTATGGGGTTCACAAATTTTACTTAATTTTTTTTAAGATATTGCTGTCGTAGAAATGCGACATGTCAATTTTCAATAAAAAATCTCTGAGAGTTTTCGATATATGAAAAAAAATCGATTTTCATTTTGTAACTTCAAAGGGCTGTAACTTTTTTTGTGTGCACTATTGTATATAGGTAAGTGAGGTTCAATCAACCTATTTTTGACCCCAGAATCTGTGGTATAATTTATGACCAATTTTTCGGGACACCCTGTATATGCATTGGTTACCAAAACATTTGATTATAAGTTCATTTTAATATTTTTACTTACTTTTAGTGAAACATAATGATCTAAATTCTCTGGTTTGTTGATTAATTTAAATATGTAGTATATTAAAACGTTATTAAGGCCATGACATATAGAAAGATGGTGGCCTTAGTTAGAAGCTCAGGCAGTAGGATGTCTGACTTCCATGCAGATAGGCCGGAGTTCAAATCCGGCGATAACAGCTACACGCTACACGGTCGACTCAGCCTGAATAAAATGAGTACCTTGGGTAAAACCAGGGGAATATAATAGGCGGTTGAAGCGTATCACTGGCTCTGTTACCTTCCTTCTATACCGTAGGCTTTAGATATAGCAGACTACCGTGCTATAATCCCAAAGCCTCGTGAGCGGTATAAAACGGGAGACTATTATTATTATATAGAGTATAGAGAAATGGAAGAAGTAGCAAAAGAGTTAAAAAATACACAATAGGCATCGCTGCGATACAAAAAGTGAAATAAGAAAAAGCAGAAAAAAATCACAAAAGAAGAATGTATGTATTAATGTACAGTGGAGATAACAAACAAGGCATGAATGGAGTGAGGTTTTACATAGCGGCCCCCTCTTTTCTGGTGGCTTGGCAGTGTTGCCACATCTAAAATGACCGCGTTTCAAATAAAGCCGGCCATGGCCGAACTCAAAATAGAATATCCAATGACATAATACGTCATTTAGAATGTCAATTAAGGAGGACAGAAGAAGAAAATTTAAAAATATAACCTAACTAAAATCAGATTTGATTTTTGAATGTTTTTGAAATATCAAATACGAGGATGTTTGAAGTAGATGATACAGTATTTACAAAAAATATAGCCTATGATTATACTTCAATAGAATCTATACCAGCAATAGAAGCTTCCGATTTGTCTTACTCATCATTTTTTAATGATTTCATGTTACTTAATTTACCTTGTATCATTAAAGGTATCACCAAGAATTGGCAATGTTTAAAATGTTGGATAACCGAAAATAATGGCCTAAATTTTGAATACTTAGAGGAACACTATGGAATGGACATGGTACAAGTTTATAATTGCAAGGAACGGTTTTATAATACCCAGAAAAGCTACAGTTGTTGTTTTAGTGATTATATAAATAATATTAAAGACAAGCCAAACGTATTAATAAATACCTCTTACGAATATGTAAAGAATTGGCACTTACAACTTAATCATCCCGAGGAGAGGTTTTATGAAGTCCCTATTTACTTTGCCTCAGATTGGTTGAATGAGTATTATGTTAATTGTATGGATGATGATTATCGATTTGTTTATATGGGTTCAAATGGAACATGGTAAAGTATATAAAAACTAACACACAGTTTATTTTTATCATCTTATATTTCTTGTGTTTAACACAAGTTCACGGACACATCTTCATATTCACATAGTCATGTCCCTTTGTGGCAGCATATAAAGTTGTGTCCACGAATGTGTTAAATATAAGCAACATGTTTCATTGCTAACACATTCGTTGTTACGTTGGTCCTGCAGGACATAGCTCTGATGTTGCCTCAGCATGCCATATTGGTCTAATGGAACCAACATATATTTTGTCTTACCAGGCTCTATTGGTCCCATCGGATCAACACATTTTCTAATAGCTGCTGGGCGGTTAGAGCTTATCTTAACTCTTAGAGCTTATCTACGATTGTAGAAATGGACCAGCATTTCTTTGATTTGCAAGTTAGGTGACAACTTCAATAATTATAATTGACTTATGCTCTCCTTCTCAAATATGCCCGGAACATTAATAAAAAAATTTAAATATGTAAAAATCTCGAAAAATATCGATTTTTTTCTACTTTCATGACTTATAACTTTAAAACGGTTCATTTTGGAACAAAGTCGTAGGGAAAGAAAATAAAGATAATTGAATTTTGTATAATATATGACTGGTTTAAAATGTCTTATATTATTACCCTTTCTGCAAAATAGTAATAAATAGAAAATAAGGGGGCAAAAAAGACTGTTTTCAACGAAAACTTTTCGTTTATAAATTTGCAAAAGTCTGTGTGTTATTGCGTTGCCGCTTCTGCAATACTTAGAGCAGATGTATCGATGGATTCTTATGTAGTTTTGTCTTCTGAATCCAAATCTGAAAACGGCATTTCGATGTCTCTAACGGTTTTCGAGATAATCGACCTCAAAATCTAAAATGTGTCGTCACAATCCGGTTATTTCCTACCACGCACTAAACGTCAGCTGAAATCTTTGATTAGGAAGTAGGCTACTTTTTTAATCTGAATTTGTTAAACAAAGCAAATGTTATTATTTACATTTGAGTTTAACACTTCGTGAATGTCAAACTAAATTTTAAATTATTTAGCTATTAATAAAATATAAACGACATTTTATAGTGAATTTAATTATTATATAAAATAATATGTGTAATAAATTTATAAAAATACAATTTGAGTATATTTTGAAAGCAATAATACATATTGTACTATATTAATATTGAATCAGTAGAAATGATTATATATAAATTTGGTAAATTATAACTCTACACGACCAGCGCACGACCACACAACTCGAAACACAAGTACGCAAATACCGTTGCATGAAGCGTGGCGCAAAGCCGTGGAATTTACGAGACTCGCTCGGTCTGTAGATCCAAGTAAAGTTCATCAGTAAAAAGTATCTTTATCATGTATGCATTATTTATTTTACAATATTGGAAAATTGTTATTTAAAATGTGGTTTGGAATAAAAAAGTATGTTCTGATATATGAAATTACATCCTTCTAATGGGAAAAAATATTTGATAAATTTTCTCAAATTATGGATACCAACATCATTTTCATTTATAACTCTTGTATTTTTAATTTGACGAAGAAAAGTTATTCTTCATAAAAATCTCTTCTTGGTCTACGATTTATGATGCAACCATCATGAATCAAATTTTATTAATTTTATACGAGGTATGTAAAAAAATATGAATTTCGAGTAAAGTATCTTTATAGTTCACAACATTTAAATTAGAATGATATACTTGTACATTAAAACATAATTTTTAATTCTAAACAGCTTTTCGTAATAGCAATTTTCTATATTATGAATTTAAATACGTATATAAACAAAGTTTTCGTTATGATAATGCTCGCATTTTCAGCTTGTTATTCAATGTTTTTGAACCACTTTGGTTGCATTTAGAACCTTCATAATTCGCTTAGAAAATTCTTACAATATACTTAAACTGTCCACCAAATTTCATTAAAATGGACCTAATAGACTTTGCATAATAATTTTGCAATCTAAATTTTTTTTAAAAAGTTTAAATTTTTTAAAAACTTTCTGAACAAAAAGTCGACCATTTAGAAGTTTGCTAATTTTTTTACATATAAGTAGGTTCTCTACCTATCTAATACACTTTACAGAATTAAAATTGGATTATTTAAGCGGCCTCAGCACTGTTTTAAAGTTATAAACAATGTTTTAGCTTATAAACAAATACAGTGAGGACGTTTGAGTTGGAATAAATTCATTTTCTTGAGAATGGGAGACTCTGGAAATAAATCCTGAAATAGATCGATTTTTATTTTTAAATTATAATTTTTTGGCATAAATATCATACTAGTGATGTCATCCATCTGGGTGTGATGACGTAATCTAAATATTGGAATTAATTTAATTAAAAAAATTTTTTAATTCAAACCCTGTATAAATAATTATGTTAATGTTTATATTAGTAAATACAAAATTGAATAGCCTTTCGATTGAGCTATCACATGGCACATATTCTAATTTAAAAAAATCATTGATTACGTCATCACGCCCAGATGGATGACGTCACTAGTATGATATATATACCAAAAAATTATAATTTAAAAATAAAAATCGACCTGTTTCGCGATTTATCTCCCGAGACACCTATTCTCGAGAAAACGAATTTATGCCAACTCAAATGTTCTCACTGTATTTGTTTATAAGCCAAAAAATTATTTATAACTTTAAAACAGTGTTAAGTCCGCTTAAATAATCCAATTTTAATTCTGTAAAGTGTATTAGATAGGTAGAGAACCTTTTTATATGTAAAACAATTAGCAAACTTCTAAATAGTCTACTTTTTCTTCAGAAAGCTTTTAAAAAATTTGAACTTTTTAAAAAAAATTTAGGTTGCAAAATTATTCTGCAAAATCTATCAGGTCGATTTTAACAAAATTTGGTGAACCATTTAAGTATGTTGTAAGAATTTTCTAAGCTACGAAAGTTCTAAGTGCAAACAAACTGGTTGAAAAATATTGAATATAAACAGGCTTATTTTGTCCGCTTATTTTGTATTTATTGCTATTTTGCAGAAAGGATAATAATTGAAGACATTTTTAACCAGTCGTTTATCATACAAAATTCAATTATCTTTATTTTATTTCTATACGACTTTGTTCCAAAATGAATCGTTTTAAAGTTATAATCAAAGAAAGTAGAAAAAAATCAATGTTTTTCAAAATTTTTAAATATTTTAATTTTTTTATTAATGTTCCGGGCATAAATATTTGGGAAGGAGCATAAGTCAATTATTATTGTTGAAGTTGTCACCTAACTTTATCTGCAAAAATCCGAATGCCACCTCGCACATCTAAAAATAGACGTTTTTTCACAGATCCGTCCTGGTCTATAGGCCAAAAATATTTATTTAGATGTACTACATTGTCATGTTTTGACGTTTATTTGTGTCAGCCGAAATGAAGTGTCAAAATTGAGGTTATTACCTCAACCATATTGTCATCGAGAGAGCGCAGTTGCCACAATGATCTCAATGTAGTATATTCCCTATGTCCAGCTGAGCGATATACATACTGTATAAAAAATAACGTTTTGTTTTAGGACACCGTTTCATGCTGATGTATTCTCTTCATACAGCTGGTCAGCAAATGTTTTTGGTAAAAAAAGATGGTTAATTTTTCCTCCTGGTAATGAAGAGATATTAAGAAACTCTCTTGGAGATCTACCATATGATGTCGAAGGAAAAGAAAGTATTTCGATTGCAAGAGACTGTATGTCGATTAGAACAGAAAGTATTTCAATTGCAAAAGAAAGTATTTCGACTGCAAAAGAAAGTATTTCAAGTAGAAAAGAAAGTATGTTGATTAGAAGTGGTCATTCAAGTGACACTGATAAACAATGCATAGAAGTGGTTCAGAATCCAGGTGAAGCTATCTTTATACCATCTGGATGGTATCACCAAGTCCAAAACATATCTTACGCTATATCTGTGAATCACAATTGGGTCAATGGTTGTAATATTAACATGATGTATGAATCTTTACTTAGAGCATTAAATGATGTGAAGGAAGAAATTAAAGATTATAGTGAAATGGATGATTTTGAGCAACATTGTCAGCTGATGCTGAATGCCCATTTTGGAATGAACTTTGAACAATTCTATAAGTTTTTGCTGTATATTGCTTCGAAACGAATGGAAATGCTTCAGGAACTCTGTCCAAAAACTCTATTCCACGGCCAGGAAATCGGTACAAATCACATTCTATTTGATTTACAATCTTTGAAAACTGTGTTGGAAAAATTTATAACTTTGGACGAAATTAAAGTATTGGATTTCTTTTCAACTGTGTCTCCTCGGCCTCACGATTTATTTGATGAAGTATCGCTTATTTTAGAAATACACTCCATATTCACAAATCTTGGATCGAAATAAAAATTCAGAAATCGGTCCTTTAGTTTTGTGTCCGTCCATGATTAGTGAGGCCAAAACTGTAAGAGATACAGGAATACCGACGATGAATTATTATTCAGCAATAAAAGTTACGTGGAGAAAAATTATGAAACCAGAATTTTTTGTATCGGTTCAGAGGAAACTAGAATTAGACCAATTTATGTGTCTATTATGACAGCTTTGAATTCTCCAATACAATTTTTAAATAATACTTTTGATTAATTCTTTGTTACCCACACTATAGTCCAGTCAATGATATATTATCCAGTCCACATAATTTTCTGAGTCTACACCGAGTGCACCAAAACTTGGCTATATGTTCTACTTACTCTCAACTTCAAAGTTGACCATGTAAAAAATATTTTCTTAATAAAAACAGAAATTAATATATTTATTAACCAATTTTAAGTAACTTTTTTCCTATACATTTTTTTCTGGAAGTCAATACTTTTCGACTTATTCGCAAGTAAAAATATCAATTTTTTAACAAAAAAAAGCACTTTCAATCGGCGAATTAGTCAAGAAGTAGGTAAGTATGTATTTTATCAACAAAATCAATCTTTTAAAACATGTAGAGTCTGACAAACTATCTAAGAGAGTTATTAATATTCAGATGAACGGGCTGCTATTGTCTGAGTTGTGAAATTCCATAAACAAGGGATCTGCCTGTTTTATGAAATAAATGATCCATTCTTTAAATAATTTTGCAACTCAGAAAATAGCACCCCGCTCAGCTGGGTATTAATGACACTCTTATATACCTTGTTAGACTCTAGCTTATATAAAAAAACAAACTAAATTCTTGAACCAAGGGCACGGAGTAAGGTTTCGTTGAGTTGTGTCGTTCGTCGTTTTCGTGGTTCCAATAAGGCTTCCCTGTGGGATAACTTGCGAACGTTTGCGTTCTTCGTTTCGAACATCAATTTACACCAGCCTGATTGGATTCGATGACACTGCCAGTCGGGGAGTTTGACTGGGGAGGTACATCTATCAAAGAATAACGCAGGTGTCCTAATGCCAGCTCAGCGAGGACAGAAACTTCGCATAGGACAAAAGCTGACTTGATACTGATGTTAGTATGCATAGGGACTGCGAAAGTACGGAATATCGATCCTTTTGGCTTGAAGAGTTTTCAGGAAGAGGTTTCAGCTAAGTTACCACACGAATAACTAACTGCTCGTGACGACCAAGCGTTCATAGCGATATCACTTTTTGATTCTTCGATGTCGGCTCTTGTCCAGCGTTGATTGTTCACCTATTGACAGGGAACGTGAGTTGGGTTTAGGTTTAGACTGTCGTTATACAGGTTTGTTTTATCCTACTGACTTGCGACAGTAATTCTGCTCAGTACGAGAGAAACCGCGGATTTGAACATTTGGTTGACGCACTTACTCGAGCGGGTAATGGTGCGAAGCTACCATCCATGGGATTATGCCTGAACGCCTGTAAGGCCGTATACTTTTTAGTTATTCTTTACTAAAAAATATGTGAAATGTGCTATTTTCTTTTAAGCAATGCAAATGTTTTAAACCATTCTTTAAATATTAAAAAAATTATTTTACTTTTTATAAACTTTTATTTCATTGGACACAAATATTTCTTAAACAACTTTAACAATATCTAGTCTACATTTTCTACGTCAGAAGGAGGTTCATCGGTTGTAGCAAGTTCATCAGTGGTATCGCCCATTTCTGTAGTGACTTCTGTCATCACTTCGGTAACAGTAGTTTCTCCGCCTGAAATGATAAAGTATATATTTTTAAGGATATTAACCCTTTAACAAAATAATACAGAAGGATATATTTTGTTTATTTATTAGGTAGTTTTTGCTCAGCAAAACGACAGGAAGATGGCACTCTGGTAACAGATACTTATAATACAAATCAAAGAAATATTGGTTGTAAAGAATACTGTAAAAATGTATATAATAAGAGTCCACAGTTCCGGGAAATCATTTGCAACTTTAATGCCCAGGAACAGAACCACCGATATAGGGCTTTTCATTCACTGTCGTTTGATTCGAGCTTCTGTCATATGTCGTATACTCCGTGTACTTATATTAATATTATACACAGATTATACAACATATGACATAAGCTCGAGACAAATGACAATCATGAAAAGCCCTATTGAGGAAGAACTGAAATCACATGGAACAGACATTTTCACGGCAATGCTTGTGACAATCGGAGATGCAGGCATTGATATTTTTCATAAAATATGTCATCTAATCTGTCATCTCATTTCACATGCCAGCAAGGTGATGCGGCAGCTTATGGAGGTAGGCACAAAATCTTGATCCAATGCTATTTAATTGCATTTATTTTTTTCGAATCCTAAGAAGACTTTTTGTACAAGTATTTTTGAAAATTTTAAACGCAGAATGAAAGATTACATTCTTACCGAGGGCCGTAAGTCTCTGAAAACTTATATGTTTATTTGAATAAGTTACAGGGGTGAAAAAAAAAGAGAAAATTTAGTGTGATTTTTTATTTTAAATATTTCATTCAAAAGAAACTTTTTGTTTATTCTAAGGGCCTTTCGGCTCTCGGTAATAATTCAATCTTTCATTCTACGTTTAAATTTTTCAAAAATATTTATTAGTTTTCTCAGGATTCGAAAAAAACTAATGCATTTAAATAGCATTGCACCAAGATTTTTGCGTCTACCCCCTTATATCAAAAAGTCTACATCCTACCACAACTGCCGCGCAACCAAGCTGGCTTTGTACCTGATAGAGAGCCAGGGAATTCAACATACCAACCTATGGTTACACCAAAGCATACGACTGCTTGCGTTAGCAGCAACTCTGGAGTATCCTCGAAAAAATGGATATGCCCTATCATTTGAATTAATTAAGCTAGTAAAAATCTATACAATTACAGCTTCCAGGTCAAGGTGGTAAGTGAACTTACTGACTGTTTTTCTGCCAACAAAGGTTCTTTATATCTAAAATATTGATAAAAACGTTTACCTTCAGTAGTGATAGTAGTTACTACTTCGGTGGTTTCAACATGACTTTCCTCGACTTCGGTGTGAGTCTCTGTAATTTCGGTATGAGCATCTTCACCTTCAGTCGGTGGAGGAAGTGCTTCACCTTCGGTAACAGGAATAGCGCCCTCTTCCTCAGCCTTTTCTGCGGTTTCCGGGACATCTGTAGGAGCTTCTGTAGCTTCCGCATCGACGATTGCTTCTCCTTCGCCTCCCTCCGGCGGTGGTGCCTCAGATTCAGCTGGTTCGTGAACTTCTTCGTCTTTAGTTTCATCTGTAACTTCTTGTGTAGTTTCTTCTGCTGGAATGTCTTCTGATATCCTCTGTTCTAAATTTGTTACATAAGATACAATTAATTAAAAGAAATGACCACTATACAGTGATGAGCGCGCCAATAACCGTCAAAATAACGCAAAAGATTGAAAACCTATTAAGTTGTGAGATAAAAAGAGATGAAACTAGTGGAGGTGTGAAATTTAGCGATAAAAACCTATAAATTTACATTCTATTTATTATTTCCCATCTTTAGACATATCAGAGGAGTATGTCAACTAAAACTGTCCCTGTCACAGTGGCAGTTGCCAAACTCGTCCGATACGTCTAAAGGTAAGAAACAGTAAATATAATATAAATTTATAGGGTTTTATGGCTAAATTTCCCACCTCCACTAGTTTCATTTCTTTTTATCTCACAACTTAATATGTTTTCCATCTTTTGCGTTATTTCTCCGGGTTATTAGCGCGCTCATCACTGTATTCTTCATCAACTACATACTAATATTATTTTTTTTAAAGTTATTGTGAATTACTTCGCTAGTGGACGCCACTGTTTAGAGTAATGATTCAACTTTTCTAGTAGCATTGTTGCCATTTTTTTAATATCTCACTCTAGTGTAGGGAGAGCTCTAGCGCAATTCCGCGCTGACTAGACAAAGGGGTTAAAAAATATAAAATTAAGCTTTAAAAATGAATATTTCGTAATGCTTACCTTCTGGAGGTACTTCCTCCTCTAAATCAGGCTCTGCTGGTGTTTCGATTTCTTCATGTGACACTCTCACTTTTTCGGTATCTTCTTCTTCTGGGATAGGAACTCTTTCTTCGTGTGCTGGTTCGGACGGTGCTTCTTCTACATGTTCTTCAGTACCCGCTGCATCTACAGGAGAAGGTGGGGGCGGTATTTCTTCTGCAGGTTTTTCCTCTTCGTGTTTGACTACTACAAAAATATTTATATTACATAGTTGGTAGCAATTGTTAAAATAATTTTTTGATGATAAAGCATCCATAATTTCGATAAATTGTTATAGTGGGTTCACTCAGCTTGGAAATATTTTTGAATATTTGAGAATCATTTTGAGAAAAAAAAAAGGATATCATTTGAGGACAAAATTTGAGAAACTATTATGAAATTGTAATAAGGAAATGAGGCTCAGATGTAAACAATACATCTGAAAATTCTCGTGGAACCACTTTCTGGTAAGATCCTTAAATCTCTGCCTTTTACAATTTATAAGACAAGAAGACGACGAATAAAGGATACGAAAGGGATTCTACAATATGCAGTCACATTTCACATTCCGTCTATTCGTCTAGGAAAAATTCCAATGAAAATTGATTCCGTGTACTCAAAAATATGTGTACCTACTAAAATGAAATCATTTCGGTTCAGAGATAATCCAGAGATACATTTAAATCGAAACTAAACCAAGCTGTCTATTTAAGCAGAATTATAAAAATAAATCGCGTATTGGAGGCTGTAGCGACATCTATTAAAGAAATGAGAAGGATGTTACCAGAAAGTGGTTCCATGAGAATTTTCAGATTTATTGTTTACATCTGCGACATCTCATTTCTTTAATAGATGTCGCTTCACATATGTGAATTATTTTTATAATTCTGCTTAAATAGGCAGCTTGGCTTCGTTTCGATTCAGTAGGCGAATTCTATAATTTTCGTTATAATCGCGAAAGCTAAGCTAAACGATAGCGAAGTTGATTTATGTTCATATTCTATAAGGTTAGTTTTCGCTTTTGCTTCGTTATCATAGCGGCATACGATAATATACGAGTTTAAACGACGTATGAATAAATAATTACGGCAACATTGCAAATATACGTGCAGGGAGTAAAAAAAAGAAGAAGTAAAGAAATAAGAAGAGTAACTTGCAGTTACATGACGTATTTATATAACCTTATTGCCTTATAATCACAAGTTTGATTGAATTATTTCCTTGAATAACTATATTTTTATTATATTTTAATAAAAATGTTGCCGGTGCAATTTGTTCTATATTATGGAAAACTCGCGAAGAAACCATCTACGGTTAACGCGAGAGGAAAGCGGGTTCCTTCGAGATAGAAGTGACCCATTTGGTTTAACAGATATAAGGTTTATTGATATTTTTCGCTTAAGCAAAGAACTAGTTCGATTCCTTTTTGATGAGCTACAGGAACTTACGGAAGATATGGTGTAAGAGCATCACGAATTCATTATCAACAAAAAACACAGAATTCTTGTGGAATCAACAACGACGAACAACCCGCTTAGCGCTTGCGCTTGTGTACCACGTGAAAATGATCGACCAATCACTATCGAAAGCGAAACGAAACGCAAGCCAAAAGTTATCGCTTTCGCTTTGTAATCGGCTTCGTGATCTGCTTCTCTGGTTCTTCCCGAATGAGCTTACAGAATAGCAAACCGTCGGATAACGAACGTAATTGTTTCGCGTTGATCTTATAGAATCGGTCCACTGAGCTGTTTTCATGTAGCCCCACTGAAGAGGTCTGGAGAGACTAGAGATGCATCAAGTCAAACTAGTTTGATTTTATTCAACAAACTTGACTTGACTTGAAAATCAATCTTTTTTTGTAAAAAAGTTTGACTTGACTTGATTTCGATATCTTTAGGTTTGACTTGAAATCAAACTTCTTCAAACAGTTTGAAGTTTGAATGTCATATTGGCAACGTGTTTATTTCCAATTCTAATCGAGAGCGTACGGATTTTGTTGTGACTTATTTGGATAGGTCTGAATCGGTATTCTGCTACTCCGCAAATTAGTTTGTAGTTCATATTTAGACGTCCATGTTTGGCTTGTTTATTACGTTCGTTTTGAAGTGTGTGGCTTTGGGAGATAATATCTGAATGTGAATATTTTTCGGTTCAGAATAAGTACCAGAACAAATTGAGTCTGATATTGAAGGTATTCCCACTGCAAAAATTAAGAGAAACAATCTGTAGTCGAAGCAGTATTAATTAAGAAAAATAAATATACTGATTTATTTGATGTTGCGGCAGGTGATTTCAAAACAATGAAAATTGCAAAGTCCATACATACTTCTATTATGTAAAAATAAAGAACAGCGTTATAAAATCACAAACAGTGAACTAATTCTTTAAAAGGACAGCGTTATGTATAACTCGACTAAGCGCCATTTCTTTAAAATCGAGATAACAGCGGATTCTGGTGACACATAGCTAAAACTATCTTGGAAAAATCCCTGTTATTGTCACGTTAATGGTTACTAAGAAAAACAAAAATAAACCAAGCGACATTCTGTCTATTAAGGGTTTTTAGTTTTGCATAACAAGTCTATATTCATAACTGTCATTCTTAACTGCCATTCATAACTACCATTCATAACTGCCATATATATCCATAACTGCCATTCATAACAGTTTCGCAATTGTAGACTAAGCGCCGACTTTGGTCTGTTTATGCTAAACTAAGCGTTTGGCCAGAATAACAGTTTTGTCCTCATTAATGTACACATTAATTTTGAAGTTTCGGTCAAAAAATGATGGAATTTTTTTAAAGTGAAAATGTTGTGTTTATATATATGTCATTAAATTGAAAAATACAAATAATCTTTATAAAATCTTTTTATTATGTCTAACGTGCTATGTACTAAGAATATAGTATAAGTCATAAGACGGACCTTTCGGGATTCTTCTATATTTTGAATTTTGAATGTCTATTAATCATTTCTGTACAAAGAGTATAAATCAATAGCCTGTTTTTCATGTATAAATATTGATTTTATTCTAACAGTACAACTTTTAATTTCAAAAGTCTGCTTTGTAAGGTACAGGTCAACTTCTACTGTTAGTACCTTCTGCTTTCACTTACGCAGCTTGACTTATACTCTTAGTACACACCACATGTATGAGATTCTAGGGCGCTTGTATTGAAAAAATGTAGATAATCCAAATTTGACCATAAAATTTCAAGGAATTAACATCCTTAAAAAGGGGTTGGTACGGAAACAGATTTTTGAGGTTCTTTGTTTTCTTCCTTTTTAACTTTCCTAAACCTTTTTTTATGACTTTCGTTCTGTCGTTGAAGACGGTGCCGATGTTTATTGTTATCGGTTATAAAAGCAGAAAATTATAAAAATAGCTAGATCCCATTTAAACCAAAAACTGTTCATTTAGTATTTTTTTATTTAATTTTTTTGTGCGTGCTAAAAAATAGTTTACTGTGAAAGTGTCAGTGTTCTATTGTACATGATTTTTAAAAATGAAACAAATACTAAAATTATTAGAACTAAAGGATGATTTATATGGCACTCAATGTATTATTAAATTTCTTATCTTAATTGGCAACTGACATGTCTATCTCAACAAAAAAGTATATAAAAAAATTAAAAAAAATAAAATACAGGATCCTTTGTAAAAGGTATATTTAAAAGACCCTAATAATGGTTACATCACAAAACAAAACGTTTTCGGATTAACAAGTAATCCATCATCAGTGTTAAGCCAATAACATGCATGCGTGAGCCACCAAAAAGTTATGGGTAAAAACCCTTTAAAAGATATAGTTAACACTCAATTTTCAATATGTGAGGTTCATCCCTTTCATATCACATCCACGTGGGTTAGAGTCCTGTGTTGCCCTGGGTAATATCCAAGAATATTTGCAACATCAAACTATTTTAAACATAATATGTAGTATAATATAAGATCTTATACCTTTTAAAGGGTTTTTACCCATAACTTTTTGGTGGCTCACGCATACATGTTATTGGCTTAACCATGGGCGTCCGCAGGATCAAAACTAGGGGAGGGCAGATTTGAGAAATACAAAAATTGGTTATATAAGCAATAATAAATATAGACCTAAATTGAGAGTCTTCAGAGAGGGGAGAGGGTGAAGCGGTTTCCTAAGAAAAGTTTTGAAAATAACGTTTTTGGAGCCAAAATTATAACTCAATGACTTCATACAAAAATGAAGCAAACTAAATATAATTTAAATATTTAAAAATTTTTTAATGATTTTTACAAAAACGTGATGCAAATTTAACAAATTTATTTCCATCTGGATAAGTCTTCGATTTGTGAAGCAAGATAAATTGTCTGTTCCTAAACACTATTATTTAAACAACAATTTACGCGAATCAATTGTAAATTCTTGTAAAACTTTCTCTACAAACTCTTTCTTTTTTGGTAATATTTGTTTTCGATGAATGCTCATTAGAGCTAACCCATTAAGGCGATCTTCGACCATTGTACTCCGCAGCCATGTTTTTATACTTTGAAGACTGCTGAACGACCTCACAACTGTACACGTAGTGCAAGGAAATGTTACGAGAATTTTCAGCAATTTTTTTGTTAACGGATAAAAAGTAGTGGACGCTCGAACCAGTTCCAAAATTTCAAGGGTGTTGAAGATGTCTAACTCATTGCGTTTTTTATTCCAATGCTCTACCCGTACTTCTAGCTCTGCATCTATTCCATTTCTTTCATAGTGGTTTAAGGATCGTCTCAGTTGTTCTAATTTAAGGCCGTTTAAATCAATTTTTGATAAATGCTTGGGACGCAGAAGAGTCAGAGCGAAGGCTGGCGTATTTTCTTCGGAAAACCGTGTCTCTAGAGAAGATATTAAAGAATCATGGATCGCCTCCAGTATTTACTAGGCGTATCAGCTGGTTGATTGCTTCTATGCTGTTGCTTGCCCACAGTTCTAGGGGTAGATAATTCAAAACCGCATTCTTCGGCTATCTTATTGGCTTCATGCAATAAAGTGTTTGTTACGTTCTCTGCGTTCTGTCTGTGTTTTTTAAAAATATCCATGATTTGACGAATATGTTCCGCTACCTTTAAAACATTACTTTGAGCAGATTGTACGAGGTTGACTATAGGCTCTAGGTATTCAGAATATTTTGCAATCACAATGACAGCGACGATAAATCCTGACTTGCATGCCACAGAATGCAACTGATAAGATGTTTTTCTAGTGACCAAATTTCCTTCAACGGATAGGGATTGCAAGGCCTGTACAATTTCAATGAAATTTTTTCGAAAAACCCTAATTAACTTGTATTTCTCGAACCACCGTGTTTCGCAGATTATTCACCATAATAATAAACCATAAAATTTGCTATCATATTCCTTCTTAGTACTGATTCACGGAAGAAATTGGTTGTGTAATTAATAGTTGCAATAGTATTTCGAACTTCATTTAAGCTATTTAAATCGTTCACAACTAAATTTAAGCTGTGTGACGCACAGTGGAAAAAAAAAGATTCGAATAGAAAGAAAATACGAATTCAGGGGTGGTTGCCGTTGCTTGCAGATTTAAAAAAATATTAGGTAAATAAAATAATATCAGATTTCAAATTTTCATTAAAGTTTTGTTAAGTTTATGTGGTTTTTTCATCCCAGCTAGAATATAGAAACAGAGTGGTTGCATTCAAAATCAAGATTAAGTTACAAATTTGTATTTTTCTATATTGCTTATTCACCAATTTTACACTCGCCTCGTCCTCTCTAGGGGGGGGCAGCTGCCCCCCTCTGCCCCTCCCTGTGGACGCCCATGGGCTTAACACTGATGTACATTGCGGATGATTCATCCGCACAGAGCCTTGGTGAAATCCTACTTTCCCCTGAAATTAATCCGTCTCTCCCACACCTGTCCTAACACTAGTCGTTACTCCCTCATACATACCTCTCACAATATTTACATATTCGCCAGGGACTCCTTTCTTTGATTACATTTTAATAATGATCATAATAATGAAAGTAATGTCGTATAAAATATGTTTGAATCAATGGATTAAACCAATTAAGATTTGGATTAAGAGTAGGTATGTATTTAAAAAGTATATTAATCAACTTACGTTGTTCTTTGGACGGCTTCTTTTCTTCTTTCTTCTTTTGTATGGGGCCAAACAACTTGAATTCAGCTGGCAAATCATCATCTGTGTAAAGGGTGTCGGTGAAATATATACGTCTAATGCAAACGTTTGCATGTACCTGAACCCTCATTGTTTCCATGTATGTTGTACCTAAAGAGATAAGAAATAGATAATAAGTACGTTGTTTCTGCTACCTATTCAGCAGAGACAACGTGCCTGACTAAAAGAGATGAAGAGGAGCTAAGAATAATAGAAAGGAAAGGAAGATCGTCAGAAGAATTCTTGTGCCAAAAAATCCTAAACGGAAAATTTAGACGATTATTTAGGTAATGACGAGATAAATAACCGGATAAATGAATAAGACATAAATAGTCAGACATATAACAGCTCAAAGGTTGAAATGGCTCGAACATGTACTAAACTGAGAAGATAAATTATTCTTCTTCTTCTTATATTAGGCCTCTTGACCTGTTCTTAACCGATTTTGAGTGGACTGAGTAGCTAAGGAGCGGGTTGCCGGTCCCAAGCCCGGATAAAGGAGGAGGGTTCGAGGTGAGGCTAGTGACTTACCCCGGTAAAATCGAAAATGCTCATATAATCGATCACCAAGCCTCGGAAAAGATAAATTAATACAGAAAATACCTAGAGGTAGACCAAAATGCCGATGAGAAGATCAGGTCAAGAAGATATCGACAGAATGAAGATAGATAGATCTCCTCACTGGAGAACAATAGTACCTAAATATAAAGGAATGGAGCTAAATCATTAATCGGGCGAAATCGCACAACCTATGAATGAAGACGGCGGAGAATAAGAAAACACAAAAGGCCGAGTGATCCTCGAGAAAAGCGGACCAGAAGAGCTCATATTAATGGGCGGCCAAGAGTGCTCAAGAGTGACAGGTCACTTTATGACACTCCGTCTAACACATTCACTCTAGCAAGAGGATATAGGTACTTATAAATTTTTAACACAATTCCTGAAGGTACCTACTCGAGGGAAAGTCGTTAATTACATATGTCAGTACATGAGTACATATCTATACAAGTTCTAGTTACTAATCTTTTTTGGCTTTTTTGTTTGTATTCGAAAAAACGATGTTTCGCGTGGCAATTCGAGTGGCAGCCGCACTTTCCCCTCGCATTAGACTCGCGCACCCTACCGGAAGGCACACCACTGATTTAAATACTTACCATAAGCTCGCTTTGTAAAATCAGCTAAATTAAATTGAACTTGATTCCAGCCACTGCTGAGTCCCATTGGCATCGTTGTACAGAACGGTCTCACTTTGGTGGATGATTGGAAATTTGATATTCTAAACCTTCTACGCATATCTTTATCATCTAAAATATAAAATAATGGGTGTTATGACGCTCTCTGAACGCACTGAAATATAAGATGTCTTCTGGTTTCGTTTTGCAGAGAAATTATTATTTTCTATTAGTATTACTCCTAACTAAGTAGATATGACCAAGTTTTTGTTGGAATTTTGCCACGCTGAGCAGGCAGAAAGTGAGATGTAAATTATAGATTTCCCGGGGCCTTCTTTGATTTCAGGATTCGGTTGGTTTGTAAGTAATAGAAACCACGAAGGCATTACCAGAAACTTGGACTCAATAAAAGTTTTATTTTTAATATTATTTTTAATTTTATCAAAGTAAAACTTTGAATTGAATTGTCTAAAATATAAGTTAAAATATACAAGTTCCAAAATAATTATTAACTCATAAAAGAATAGTTTTTAATTATTAAACGCTTTTATTTAGTTCAATCGTTTGCGTCAAATCTTTAGACGTTAATTTGACTGCCTTTTCTTCAATGGAAATGAATGAAATTTTGCAGACATATGGATTCGCGGGAACAATACACGAATAGTCGATCAAATTTTTTTTTTATGTTTATGAATTGTTTAAATAAAAAAGATTTTAATGGAAAATGCTTAAATTCTCTTTTTTTTACAATGTAGGAACTTGAAACTTTTACACAGTGTAGCTAATTATATGAACTATACATAATTTCACTTTTTACGTTATTTGTTAACGTTATGCTTCATATATAAACAATAAAGTTTCAAATTTATCCAGTTTATGTCCGATTTCTATCCAGTTTTCAGCGAAAAAAAAGTTATGGCACCGCAGAGGGACGAATGCTGCCCTTAGTATTGTCGTGGGCTTCGACTGTCCATACAACGCAAGGTTTGACTGTTGACTACGCTGCGTTGTCGTGAACTTGAGCCCGAAAGTGTTTGCGTAAGGACAGGCTTAAAAACCTGCATTGAGCCTGTAAAGCTTACGTTTCATTGAGCCGAGTGCGATCATTAAGGCACGTATCCATACAAGGGTGAACCCCGCTCGGTGTAGCTGCTCAAATGGATACAGCATGCGCTCCCTTACACATTAACCGCAAACCGGTTGAAACGAAGAGTGTACGCGCCAAGCGGCGATCACCGACGTATCCACTAAGTGGAGCTACTACACCGAGCGAGGTTTACCCTTGTATGGATACGTACCTTCAGACGGCTTGCGCATCGAAGAACTGGTATTGCGAGAAATTAACAGCGTCTACACCGTACAATAGTAAAGTATTACAAGAGATGGAAATACTGCGAAAACTGTAATAGTCGTAAATAATGATTTAGATTTAAGAAATGTATGAAGAAATTACAGAAAATGTACAATGTATGTATCAAAAGTTAAAATAAATGCAAAAAAGGTATCTGTCATATACCTACATCCTTTTTGAAGTTATACTTCTTTACCGGCGATATGAGGGTGAATTTTTATATGTTAAAACCTATGATCCCGGCCCATGCGCATTATAACTTTGTTCTGATTGGATGTTCAAATGACATGTCAAAAATTATTCAATATGGCGGCTGTGGCACAGCTGTAGTTAGATTATTTATGGTTGTTGCGTTTTAAAATTTGTGTGAAAAGAAACAACAAACAAAAGTTAGTTAATAGTTATACTGCCTTTTTAAATAGTTTTCATACACCTATATTTTTGGACTTTTGGACTATTTTGGACAAGGAAAACTCATTCTAATTTGGTAAGTAGTTTTTATTATAATCATATTGTAATTATACATTTGGATTAGGTTGAAATACAGTAGAGCGTCGATTATCCGAACTAATTGGGGGACATAGGTGTTCGGAAAACCGATTTGTTCGGATAATCGAACTACAATATATTGATACATATTTATAGTCATACATATTTATCCACAAGTGAATAAAAGCCATATTTATATACCTACATATTTATTTATATCTTGATAATGACATCTAGCAACTAAACAAAAAAGTGCAGTCTTTGCAACAACATAATTATTTTTGGATACAATATTGAAGAAAATTGAAGATATTTTAAGCGTCAATTACTAACGCTTGCTCGGTATTCGAGTGCGGGACGCGGGAGTCGATAGTTCGAATAAGCGGTCGTTCGGTTGATCGACGTTCGGATAATCGACGCTCTACTGTACATTTATTTTATCAAGAATGGGGATTTTAGAGAGAAATCCCAAATTAGGTCCGATTTTTATTTTTAAATTATGATTTTTTGGCGTAGATTTATTTATCTAGTAGGTATGTAATGCTTTGATTTACATACTTAATTTGATTACCAACAAAAGTTCTACCAATCTTCATCTAATATATTGTTTTCTTACTGTTTTGTTATATTTTAATATTTTCTTCCACAAAATTTAAACTACATAATTTAATTATATTCAAAACAACTGTCAAACAGTAAAACGTTCAGTTACCCTATTTTTCCACATGACAAATAATGTGGAATTGGACGAGTGAGTCTAGGCTTCGATTACGAATCAAAGCGCCCCGAAATTCACGAGTTCGATTCCCGATGCAAGTTTTTATTTTTTTATTTTTTTATGCATTTTATGATTGTAAGTATATTTGTTATATAATTTTTTTTTTCAGAAAATGCGTATTTAAAATTTTTGCCAACAATTATTATCGTTCAGAAACCATTTTTTCTTTGTGGCATTTTTCAATGTGTTTGTGTGCACTTTATTCTTTTATTTTTTTAAATTTTTGGTATTGTCTTAAAAATCACATAATATGTAGTACAAGTATAACTTCTTACGTGCGTACAAAGTACACACACATTCTTTTTTTTTAAACATGACGATATATTTTAATGTTTGAAAAGTGTAAGACTAAAAAGTAAAAAATAAAACAATATGAAAAAATTTTTTTAAGAAACGATTTTATTTAGTTATGAGTGACTAAAAGTTACAATATAAAAAAATCAACTAAAAAGCAAAAAATAAAAAAAAAATCAAACTCTACGGATTATTCGAAAAAAGAAAACGTTCGTTAAAAAAATGAAAAAATCTAACACATTCGTTAAAGAAAAGCGTGGGGCGCGTCTTCATAGAATAAACGGTTTTCGCCCCACGCTTTTCTTTAACGAATGTGTTAGATTTTTTCATTTTTTTAACGAACGTTTTTTTTTTGAACAATCCGTCGAGTTTGATTTTTTTTTTATTTTTTGCTTTTTAGTTGATTTTTTTATATTTTAACTTTTAGTCACTCATAACTAAATAAAAGCGTTTCTTAAAATTTTTTTTTAATATTGTTTTATTATTGTTGTGTCAATTTTTCTTCTTCTTGTGCCTCATCCTTTAAGGACATTGGCATCAAATTATTTTTCTTGTAATGGTTCCCTATTATTACATGAGAGTATCGTCTTCGGGGAGAAGACATGTCTGAACATTTGATAAAAATCAATTTTGTATCTAATATTAACGATTAGAGCGAATAAATATGACATACATAATTAGATTTTTTCTGCATTACAAATCAATTTGGTTTGATAAGGTTATAGACCAGTAAGGATCTGTTTTTAGGTGGATGTGAGAGGTGGCATTCAGATTTTTGCGGATAAAGTTAGGTGATAACTTCGTTAATAATAATTGATTTATGCTCCTTCTCAAATATGCCCGGAACATTAATAAAAAAAATAAAATATTTAAAAATTTAAAAAAAATTCGTTTTTTTTCTACTTTTTTTGCTTATAACTTTAAAACGATTCATTTTGGAACAAAGTCGTATAGGAATAAAACAAAGATAACTAAATTTTCTATCAGATGCGATTGGTTAAAAATGTCTTAATTTATCACCCTTGCTGCAAAATAGCAATAAATATAAAATAAGGGGGCAAAATAAGCCTGTCCTTATTCAATGATTTTCCATCACTTAGGTTACACTTGGAACCTTCCTAATTCGCTTAGAAAATTTTTGTAATGTGATAAAATCGTACACCAAATTTCATTAAAATTGACTCACTAGATTTTGAATAATAATTTTGCAATCTAAACTTTTTTTAAAAAATTAAAATTTTTAAAAATCTTGCACAACAAAAACTAGAACATACAAAGATTTGTCAATTTTTTTACATATAAAGAAGCACTCCACCTATCTAATGCACTTTACAGAATTGAAATCGGATTGTTTAAGCAGCCTCAGCAATGTTTTTAAGTTATAAACAATTTTTTGGCTAATAAACAAATTAGTCCTGTGGCCAGGAGGGGGTGCTACGGGCTCCTTTATTTAGATGGACTTACCCAAGATTTTTATGTATTTCTGGACCCGTAGAACACGATTTTTTTGGGTAACAGTTGATCCGGATGTCGATAAGATTGTTATAAACAAAGAACTTGAGGAATTACATAACATCGATTTTTCGCAAAATAAAACATTTTTTTGTATTTCTTGGGTAATTCTAAGCAAAAAATGTTGTTACAAGTTTTTTCGTAGGATGCATAGCTTTCGAGATAAACGCGGGGGAACATTCAAAAAATCGAAAAATTGCAATTTTCGAACGCGAATAACTTTTGATTAAAAAATTTGAAAGTTTAAGTCAAATTATACCGGTTTTAATTATTTGCATTGCTAAAAATTAATTTTTTTATTATTAAACAAAGCTATTTGTTTATAAGCCAAAAAATTGTTTATAAGTGTAAAACATTGCTCAGGCCCCTTAAATAATACGATTTTAATTCTGTAAAGTGTATTAGATAGGTAGAGCACCTCTTTATATGTAAAAAAATTAGCCAACTTCTAAATTGTCTACTTTTTGTTCAGAAAGATTTTTAAAAATTTGAACTTTTTTAAAAACATTTAGATTGCAAATTTATTATGCAAAATCTATTAGGTCGATTTTAATGAAATTTGGTACACGGTTTAAGTATATTACAAAGAATTTTCTAAGCGAATTAATAAGGTTGTAAGTGCCACCAAAGTGGTTAAAAACATTGAATAACAACAGGCGTATTTTGTCCCCTTATTTTGTATTTATTGCTATATTGCAGAAAAGGTAATACGTTAACGACATTTTTGACCAGTCGTATATCATACAAAATTCAATTATCTTTATTTTATTTCTTTACGACTTTGTTCCAAAACGATCGTTTTAAAGTTATAAGCAAAGAAAGCAGAAAAAAATCGACGTTTTTCGAAATTTTTAAATATTTTAATTTTTTTATTAATGTTCCGGGCATATTTGAGAAGGAGCATAAATCAATTATTATTAGTGAAGGTGTCACCTATCTTTATCTGCAAAAATCCGAATGCCACCTTTCACATCCAAAAATAGACGTTTTTTCACAGATCCTTACTGGTCTATTAAGATAAGCTTTATTACCTAATATTTGAATTTCAAATGTAAAGTACTTCTTCATATTCTTTATAATCATAATCAGAAAAGGTAATCTGATTCCAAGTGAAGCTCGTGGTTTTATGGGGCACGTTATATAAGTAGTAGCTACATTAGTTCCAGATATTTCCAAAACTAATGATTTCACATCATCGTCCATAATCCGTCTGATATGTCCGTTCTTTACCTAAACAATAAAATGAAATGTTGAGAATTTTAAGTCAATATTAAAAAAGATTATTAAAAAAATATTTTTAATTTCGTACAAGTTTAACTCCATCTCTGACAATACTGTTAACAACGTAAATATGTACAAAGAATACATGTTTAGTGATATGATGTTTGCCTAAAAAGTAAAAAGATATGTGTTTAAAACAGACTTTCTCCAGGTACCAGAAACCGTTTAAACCTCAGTGTAAACTCAGAAGAACTCGAAGCAACACTTCTGTTGCATCTCAAGCCAAGCCGTGGACGAAGCAACATCTCAAAAAGTCCGCCAAGCACAGAGTAATCCAACACTCTGTTGCGACCTAAAAAAATTCTGTCAAGGAATTTTGACTCCTCTAAAAAGTGTAAGCAGTTAATCCGTCAAGGATAAAGTGTGTTTCCAGCAGAAAGCGATGCAACAGCTCTCTCTGTTGCATCCTCAAAAATTCCGTCAAGGGATTTTACGTCACTCAATAGTGTGAATTAAGGAGACGACGCAACCTCTTGGAGGTGCTGCAACGTTGCATATGGTTGGACTGAAGCGCAACATGACCTTGAAGCTATTATTAGACTAGGTAACTGGTGACGCAACTAGTGACGCAATTGGTGGCGCAACTAGTGGCTCCACCAAATTAAAGCACACAAAATATTATGGGTAACTGGTGGCCCATAACTGGTGGCCGGCCACCAGTTGCCCATAATATTTTGTGCTTTAATTTGGTGGAGCCACTAGTTGCGCCACCAGTTGCATCACCAGTTACCTAGTCTAATAACAGCTGGCCAGTATTATACTAGGCAACTGGTGACACCACCAAGTTGCTCCACCAGTGACTCATTACGTCACGGGGCATTTAAATAAATGAGACCTATTAGACTACGGTAACTGGTTGCGCCACCAGTTGCCCATAATATTTTGTGTGCTTTAATTTGGTGGAGCCACTAGTTGCGCCACCAATTGCACCACTAGTTGCGTCACCAGTTACCTAGTCTAAGGCCATTATTAGACTAGGTAACTGGTGACGCAACTAGTGTCTCCACCAAATTAAAACACACAAAATACAGGGTGTCCCGAACAGATTTGTCATAAATTATACCACACATTCTGGGGTCAAAAATAGTTCGATTGAACCTAACTTAACTTAGTACAAATGTGCTCATAAAAAAAGTTACAGCCCTTTGAAGTTACAAAATGAAAATCGATTTTTTTCAATATATTGAAAACTATTAGAGATTTTTTATTGAAAATGGACATGGGGCATTCTTATGGCAGGAACATCTTAAAACAGAATTATAGTGCAATTTGTTCACCCCATAAACATTTTATGGGGGTTTTGTTTCCTTAAACCCCCCCCCCCCCAAACTTTTGTGTACGTTCCAATTAATTCATTATTGTGGTACCATTAGTTAAACAAAACGTTTCTAAAACTTTTTTGCCTCTTGGTTTTTTTTAGATAAGCCATTTTTTATCGGGATGCGTAGTGTGACCAACTCTAATTCAGTCGAATTCGGGTCAAGGCTGAAAAAATACCTGAAATCCGGGACTTTTCAATGAAAATCGGGCCATTTTTTATAGAACTTTAATAATATTATCATTTTACTTATTTAACATTTTTATACTGACAACATGTTTGATGGTATTTAGCCACAATTGGTTGTAATGATAATTAATTTTTTCGACTAATTAAGTTTCAAATTCCAATCAGGAAATTGTTCTCAAAAATGGAAAACTTAGAAAATCAACTCATGTTAGATTTCCATGTAAATATAACCTATGGTTTAGGTTAATATAAAAATGTAATTATCATTACAACCAATGGTGGCTTAATCCCATCAAAAATAAAATTGTCAAACATGCCAAAGAAAACCGCTTCAGAACATTTTATGTTGATTACATCTTACTATTGTAGCTTGTTTCTTAAAATCATATTTTTCTTGCGATGAAACAATATAATACCACCATATAAAATGTATGCATTTTGGATTTTTTCGTCCCACCAATTCAATTTGATGTGAATTCTTAGCAAGATAACGTATTTAAAATTTCAAAATAGAATTTTACCACAGCGTTGAAAATTCGGATGGCCCGGAAGCCTTGTCCGGAACGCCGGGACACGACTTCGTAATTCGGGCCATGTCCCGGATTTTTCGGGCTAGTTGGTCACACTAGGTATGCGGCTTCTTTTTTAATATGTTTACATACAATTTTTATGGGGGTTTTGTTCCTTTAGACCCCCCAAATGTTTGTGTACGTTCCAATTAAACTATTATTGTGGTGCCATTAGGTAAACAGAGTGTTTTTAAAACTTTTTTGCCTCTTGGTCTTTTTTTGATAAGTCACCTTTTATCGAGATGTGGCTTCTTTTTCAAAATATACCTAAAAATGTAAATTATAAATAAATTTTCAGATTATTAACAGCTCTCTATAATCGTACTTAACCATATACAAATATGTGGTGGATTCGACAAATATTCAAAATATCTCGATAAACACGGGCTTATCGAAAAAGTACTAAGAGGCAAAAAAGTTTTAAAAATATTGTGTTTACCTAATAGTGCAACAATAATAATTTAATTGGAACGTACACAAAAGTTTGGGGGAGTTTAAGGGAACAAAACCCCCATAAAATTTTTATGAGGTGCACAAATTTAACTTTAATTTTTTTAAGATGTTGCTGCTATAAGAATGACAAATGTCCATTTTCAATAAAAAATCTCTAAGAGTTTTCGATATATGAAAAAAAATCGATTTTCAGTTGATAACTTCAATGGGCTGTAACTTTTTTTGTGTGCACTATTGTATATAGGTAAGTGAGGTTCAGTCAACATATTTTTGACCCCAGAATCTGTGGTATAATTTATGACCAATCTTTTCGGGACACCCTGTATAATGGGCAACTGGTGGCCGATATGGGCAACTGGTGGCGCAACCAGTGACCGTAGTCTAATAGGTCTCATTTGCTTAAATGTCCCGTGACGTAATAAGTCACTGGTGGACCAACTTGGTGGCGTCACCAGTTGCCTAGTATAATACTGGCCTAATAATGGCCAACTTTGGAAAGGCCAAAGGCCATGTTGCGCTTCAATCCAACCATATGCAACGTTGCAGCACCTTCACCGCCGGGATCTTAGTATCAGTGATTTGTTAATAGACAAGAGTGCAGATAGAAAATAGTTTAGACAAGACTTTTGAAAGACTCATTTAACTAGTAAGTAAGTAATATTGTAGTTATAAAATTTTGTTTCTCTTTATTTCCTAGTTTGTTTTGCTCTATCTGCATTTCTCTCTCTTGCTATTAGAATTAAGTGTTAAAATTTATTAACAATAAATTAGAAAATACTGTTCAAAGTATTACACTATTAAGTAGATACTATTTACGTTTAACATGTAGTTCAGTAGAGTTCAAGTCTCTTATCACAGTTTTCTTAAAAACATTCAAGAGAAAATTACGTATTTTATTCCGATAACCATTTCGCATGATGAATATTAACGATATGAGGCTATAGATAGAAAATAAATGTCGTAAGAGTCAATAAGTGTAAGTATTTTACCTGCTTGTCCCATAATGCTAGTGGATTACTTCCTACGCTGTAGAATATTGAAATGAAGCCGCTTTGGTAGGAATTTGCGAACATTTTTAGAAATTGATGTCAATGTGTCACTGTCGTCATTTTTCTTAATTTGAAGCGAGCTGCCTGATATAAAAAAACTTCAAGTTGACATTTTTTATGATTTAAAATATTCTTCTTTTTCAAACTGTTTCAATACATAAACTTAAAAATTAATAAGTAAATTTGAAAGCACCACTTTTCTATTTGAATCTTTGTGCCTTTTTATCGAAGGTCTTGTAAGAAGTAAAACAGGCTTAGGAAAACTTAGGAAAATAAGTTATATCCAAAACAGAATAGTTAGTGTGCAGGTAGATCAAAATACATTGTTGAACGAATAACTATTCACATCCGCAACAATTTTCAATGTCAAGTAAATGTTTAATTCAAAAATAAGTTTTTTTATTTAAAAAACATTTAATAAAAAATAAACAAATGAAAAAATTAAGACACAAATTGAACTTAATAATAAAGAAATACATTAACGAATTTGTTCAAAGTGACTCCCATCTTGGTCTAAACATAACAAGAATAAAAAACCGCTAAACGCCGTAAAAATGAATGGCGCATACAATATTCCAGCTACAAAAGATCTGATTTGAATATGGCGCGAAAATGTATTTTCATTTTGATGCAAAACAGAATTCTAGTTTTATTTTAAAAGATTTTTTCATAATATTTGCCCAATTTGAAGTAAAACGCTCCACAAAAGAGTAACTTTGATACAGTTTGAATTTTGAAACTCTTTTGTGGCGCGTTTACTTCAAATTTAGCAAATATTATGAAAAAATCTTTTAAAATAAAACTAGAATTTTGTTTTGCATCAAAATGAAAATACATTTTCGCGCCACGTAATATTCATATCAGATCTTTTGTAGCTGGAATATTGTATGCGCCACTCATTTTTACGGCGTTTAGCGGTTTTTTATTCTTGTATCAAGAGTTTTTCAAAGTTATTTATAAATTAAATGTATAAAGTTGAATGCAATGTTTCTCAATTACACGTTAAGATTTAAAAATGGTCGCCTTTGTCGCATTATCTCCCAAATGTTCTAGTGTCCATCGAATGTACACTATATTTTTTTTTCTATTCAAAATAGATTGAAAAAAGTATTGGGATGGCCGATAAATGAACTCGGATTGCCCGTTGCCAGATCAAATTAGCGTCGTAGCCACTACAACTACATAAACCATTTAGGGAATAATCGTTAATTGGATTATACTTTTGTAGCTTAATAACTTCTAAACGGCTTAACCGATTTTGTTCACTAAACATGAGTTTGAATCGTATTGACAAGTAGTACCTATCTTATGCTTAAGGTCAAATATGATAACTGAAGCTATTATAGGAATTATTGAGCTTGAAAAACCGTTTTTAGAAAGAAATAGATTTGATCATACTTATGAATCCTATAATTTAAAAATTAGAATTTTCCCGGATATGAGGTATACACCGTTAGATTCGTCTAGAGTCCTTCTAAAAACGCTCAGTTATTGGCGTAATTCGTAGGTTGAAATTTTGAGGAATTGTCGAAAAACCAAAATTTTCAAAGTTTAGTTTTTCAGTTTTTCGGCTACACTGAGCCGCGTGTATGTCTGATACTGACGGCTGAGACACCATTTGAAAGCTTAACTCAACACTATTAATTTGGTGTATTTGCTCTTCTCCTGTCTCTTCTTGAACCGAAGATATATACCGCCAAAAAATATGCCGTTTTGTACCTACCAAGTCTTATAGCTGGCTTACGGGTAGTCAAAACTCACAAACTACACCGGTTCTGAGTCGGCCCTCACCTCCTCTTCAAACACAGAAAAAAAATTCAGATCGGTTTAACTTTTCCACACACATACATACATACATACATATCCACAAACATTTTCCCTTTTTTAAATAGAAATTGAGTCATATTTCTGAGCTCGGTAACTTTTGAACGGTATAACCGATTTTCAAAATTAGACATGCGTTGGAAAGGTAATGATCAGTACTATTAGAAGCTGCAAAGGTCGGAGTTAAATTTTCGAAGTTTTTGGGAGTTTTGGGGACGAGAAAGAAAAACAGACCCTAAATAGGAAGGGCCGTAAAATCCACACCCTTGGACCAAAATGGATGGGTGTTAACCCGATTTTCAATTCAGTCAGATTTAGAATATAGTGTCGCGTGTAGGAGGTGTGGGTGTGCGCCACTGGCGAGAACTGCCGTTCTCTGGTGATTGAATTCGTTTCTAAAAAGATCCTTTCATCTTTAAGGGGAACGGAGCAAAATGCAAAATTTTGACGCATGTCAAAATTTTCAATGTGTTTTAAATGTATTCATTTTTTTCGAATCCTGAGAAAACTAATAAGTAATTTTGGACAATTTAAAAGAATGAAAGATTACTTTATTACCGAGGGCTAAAAGTCCGTTAGAATAAATAAAACGTTTCTTTTGGATGAAATATTTGCAATTAAAAATTACACTAAATTTTCTCTTTAATTTTTACCCCTGTAACTTATTAAAATAAACATTGTAGAAGTTTTCAGGGACTTTTGGCCCTCGGTAATAATGTAATCTTTCATTCTGCGTTTAAATTTTTCAAAAATATTTATAAGTTTTCTCAGTATTCGAAAAAAATAAATACATCTAAAACAGATTGAAAATTTTGACGTGCGTCAAAATTTTGCATTTTACTCCGTTCCCCTAATGGCTGGTTGCATCAACAGATATTAGGTTTAAGACATGACTTAAGTTCCGCATACGAAACATACGAGTTGCACCATTGAGTCTTAGATAAATTTTCAGCTTGCCATAATGGATTGCCACGTGGATTGTATCTTGAACTTATCAGTTAAGACGTGCTAAGATTGACGAGCTCTATATTTAAGCTGAGCTGGACTAAGCTGGAGCTTAAGATTTGTTGGTGCAATCACGCATAAAATGCTTTTACCTGTTACTCTTTACAAAACAGCTCTTATTCTAGCTTTTATATCTTCTGCAGTAATCGGTGTGTATACAGTATGCATTGTGATACATGATACTTTGTGAATATCACCAGAAGAAAGTCCATTGGCGTCAAGTCCGGAAATCTTGGAGGCAGTTTTTATGGATCATCTCTTCTGAGTCATTTATTACCAAAACACCGATATAAGTATTACCGTACCCTTGTATCTATTGCCCTTTTCCTATATTTAGAGGTACATCTACAAAAAGGCCAGATAATTTCCCACGTAAAATTTTTAAAAATTGTCTGTCATTAAGATTACCATAAAACAAATAAGGACCTACAACATGCGATTCTTAGCATTCGATTTCTTTTAAAGCAGAAGAACAACAGGGTTTTAGATCGGGAAGATCATTATATTTATAATCAGGCATGTTCAAGAGAAGTAGGTAATTAGAATACAACAACCGGCATATATTTAGTTTTAATATTGGATATATCAATGTGTACCTACTATACAGTGCTAGTCAAAAGTCCGTACCCCCCCTCGTATCTTTTGAACGGTTATACTTATAATAGTGAAATTTGGAGGAAGGAAATGAACGGAAGTAGGCTTCTTAACTAGTCATGACAAGTGACGTAAAAGTGACAGATGACTTTACAGCGCTACTGTGACAGATAATTTTAAATGGTACCCTATGGTAAGCGATACCTCGTTTGATAGGTATTGAAAATACCCATTCAGCTATAATACTTTTGTTTGAGTTTAAGCTCATTTGGATGAATAAATGAAATAATATAAAATTGTAGTTTCGCATTTAATTAATAAAAATTCAGACCTCCGCCTATGGTTACTTGACAAAAAGGTTGATGTTGACGTAAAAACTACTAGAGAGCTGAAAAATGTCAACTTTTTTGATAAAACAACCATGGGCGGACATTTGAATTTTTAATAATTAACTGCGAAACTACAAAGTTGTATTTATTTCATTTATTCACCAAAATCAAAATCAACTTAAACCCAAAAAAATTAGTATGACTGAATAGGTATTTTCAATACCTTTCAAATGAGGTATCACTTGCCATATGGTCCCATTTAAAATTATCTGTCACAGTGGCGCTGTAAAGTCATCTGTCACTATTACGTCACCTGTCATGACTAGTTAAAAGGCGTACGTCCGTTTATTTCCTCCCTCAAAATTTCACTATTATATGTATAACCGTTCAAAAGATACGAGGGGGGGTACGGACTTTTGACTAGCACTGTATATACAATGTAGGCATGTAAAATATGTGAAATTATTAATATAATTTCAGAGTTGTGTGTTGTGTGGACTGCATTTGAGGGAAAAAGCATTTGTTCAGCGATCGTTGGACCCAGAGGAAGATTGGAGTTATTTTCGCGTTTTAACTAGCGAAGAGAGAAAGATGCGGTACTTTACCACGTGTCTATTACCTTCAAGCGAGGAAGACAGAGAAGAGAACTGTCGCCAACGGTGGTCGACAATCAAGAGAGATCTTTATACTTGGGCGGCCGAAACAAGAGAGCACGAATGCTCGTTTTTGGTCTACAAATGTCTCAGCAAATATATATATTTAATACAGCATAAAAAACTTATTTTATAAGATTTGTCAGGGTAATATAAACTAGAAATAAGGACAAAAGAAATTTTATTTTTCACAGATTACAAAAACCTTTATTTTCTAAAGACAGTTCAATAGTTTCGGGCTAAAATCTCCTCAATTTTCATTTTCTGCTTGTCGGTGAGTCTGATCATTTCATTTGGCTTTGGCTTACTTAAAACGGGATTGCAGAATTCTCGGTGGATTCGAACACCGTCTAAAGCTTTCGACTGCAGAAGTTCATGATCTCTAATTTCTCTTATAAATTGAGCCTTTTGTTTGACGCCCGCTAGGTGATACCTTTGGCGGCATATTACTCGACTGAAAAGAATTAAAGGAGTTAAAATTAGCCAAGAACTTTACCGAGAACAGTAAACAAAGCTTCAGTTCGCCGTGGAACTGGATTAATCTTAATTGAAAAATTTAAATGTGTTTCTACAGGGTATTCGAAGCTAAGATTACAACGAGAATTTGATTAAGGGATGGTTTTGTCTCGAATTTTTAGTTTTAGCAGGATCAAAAAGTTTTAACTCTTAAATATAAAAGTTAATTTTTATTTTAAATAATATTGTATATCGACGGTTGAAAGGAAAAAGGTTGTAACCCATAAACCAACTTTTTTCAGTAAGGAGAAAAAATGCTCCATTTAAGTAATTTTGTGAGGAATTAACCTAATAATTTTTTTCATTAATTTATAGATAAGTTATTGATCTACAAATTCAAATTACTGAAATAAGGTTAATTCCTCACAAAATTACTTAAATGGAACCTTTTTTCTACTTCCTGAAAAAAGTTGATTTGTGGGTTATAACCTTTTACCTTTCAACCGTCGGTCGATATTATATTTATTCTTTAAAGTTTAGATGATGAATCGGTTGTACATGTGAGTTGATTTCAACAAAGCTAAACAAATAAAAGACAGTTACAATCAATTTATTGCACCTTGGATGACCGGTTTCGAACACCAAACTTGCTGTTCATCGTCGGGTCTCCGCAAAGGTTACTTAAATGCTAAAATTACAAATTGTAACTATTACGGTTCTATCAGGTATACTACAAATTATGTCAATATTATGTGTGCATAATACAGTTTGTCAAACCTTGGAAGTCGGAAAATATTTTCAAATTTGTTTCTAGTTTTGACAACCTGTAGATAAATTGTACTTGCATGCCGATACAATGAATGTAGTTAGATAGGTATATACTTCTTCTTCTTCTTTTAATATGGACTATGTTCTGTTTCTTCTGTTACAGTCTCTGCTGCAATCCAGAGCTCCTCGTCCCATCGCTTTTTGGATCTTCCTATGGGTCGCTTGGTGTTATCTCTGAGTGTGATACCTCTTATGGATCTTAGGGTTTTCATATCTGCTGTTCTCATTATTTGTTTGGTCTTTGTTCTCTCGGTTCTTGTCTCTGCTGTGTAGAGCTGTGTAGGCCAGTACGGGTCTAACACATGTCTTATAAATGCGGACTTTGCTTTCCGTGCTCATATATTTATTCCACCAGATGATATCCCTCATAGGTAGATACTAAAACGCCCAATTATGCTAGACCGTTGTTTGAAGGTCATCCGCTTTGCTGCACATCGAAAATTGTACAATTTTTCTTGAGAAGAGAGTTAGGATACAAACAAATATAGGATAAAACTCTTGATATTATTGTGTCAAACTCGTAAGTGATTTATTAAAGTTAATAAACATTTTTTGTTCAATGGAAGTAATGCAATGTGACTAGCTGAGTAGAACTATTCCAAGATGGATTTGTATGAAACATTGAGACCCCAAATTTAGTCTCTACTGGTAAATAACTAAAATTGTTTTGAGGTCCTGAGATAAAAAAGAACAGGACAAAATACAGAAATAAGTCACGCATATCTAGATAATAAATATATTAAAATAGTTTGAAAAAGGCACTACATTGATGATACTTGCCTCTTGGGACAAATGTTGCAAGATGTAGCTGACCAACTGGAAACACTTTCCACTGAAGCCAACAAAAAAGGCCTGAAAATTAATATTAATAAAATTAAATCCATGAGAATAAATGCAAGAAACAACATACTATTTATTATTAACCACACGCAGATCGAAAATGTGGAACATTTTCCGTATCTAGACAATATAATAACAGAAAGCGTAGGTACAGAAGACGATATTCCTATGAGAATACGAAAAGCTCAACAAGCATTCAGCATACTAAATCCTTTTTGGAGATTTGGCCAGAATACTACAAAGACAAAGATCCTAATATTCCAGTCAAATGTCATGTCTGTTGTAGGTACTCTACGGATGTGAAACCTGGAAAGTGACAAAAACCCTTACAGACAAAATGCAGGTCTTTGTTAACAAATGCCTACGAAGAATTTTCGTATTCTCTGGCCTAACATTGAAACGGTTTAAAAGAACGCAATTATTTTGCCTTATGTCAAAACCACAAATTGTAAATTTATAGTAACATATTTTTGTCTTACCCTGTAGACATAAAAATATTGCTTCATATGCTAAGTAAATTCATTGAATTTATCTCTGTTTCAAAAAAATACGTGAGAATTTGAGTTTATCCGTCTGGTTAAAAGAAAGAAGTTATATTATTTTGTAGACATATCTATATTCGGTTATTCAGTGTTTATATTATTGCTCGAAAATTAAACTTAGAACAGCCAGTTTGCGATATGAAAATAGTTACATTGTATATTATAATGGCCTTTGGCGCCGGGTTTTTGGAGTTTAGATACACAAAACGTGCTCATATCATTATTAGAGAGCACATTTGTTAATTGTGGACTCAGCAATATCTTTACTTAGAACTGTAGAACGAGTTGGGTTTTGCTGACTTTGCAAACTAATTTTGGGTGACTCCATACCCAGTAGGTTGGGCTTAGAATGTGTTTTGTTTTTTTCTATTGGTCGATAAAAAGTGTAGGAAGCTTAGTTATTTTTTTTATTAGTCAATGATGAAATAGTAGGATGAGTAGGGTAGAATGAGAAATGGAGTGGGTTTTTGGAAGGAAGCGTTTTGGTTTGGGGAGAGACATTCAAGTTGTGAAATTGGGAATTCAAGTTTGAGCTTTCAAAGAGAGAGGTTTGTTGAGCCTCGGCAGAAGCCGCCATGGCGCGGATTTCTGAAGAGTTTAGTTTTCTGAGAAAGTTAAGTTCGAATATTAAGTTCCGACATAGCTCTTAATCAAGTTTTTAAAGTTCCTGAAAATGTAGTGTTAGAAACAGTTCTCCTTTCGTGACTTCCTACTCACAAGCCAAATGCCGCTGTTAGGCAAAGAGCCAGTTTATTTTAGTGTATACGACACTACCTAACTTTCTTTTTGTAAACAGTTATGGATTAAGTACCAGAGTCATGGATAAAGTCATGCGTTAGGTGCCAATATTAATAATAAATACTTCAAGAAGTTAAATAGAAGTTATTTAAATATTTTAAAAAGTCAATATGAGCAGACTCATTTCGAATTTTATTTATTTTGGAACAATTATTTGGAAGTTTATTTAATTTTGCTGAAACTTTTCATAAATAATAAACATTTTTGTATCTAAATTTTTGTGAATTCTTTATCTAAATTCAGTGAAAAGTGCGTGCTTTGGACATCCACAACGTGAAGATAAGGACAGGACTATATGACAAGGTATTGTTTGTAAACCTTTTTAATGTTTTTGTAAACATAATATCTTTTATTGCCTACAAGAGATCCATCATTTCATTTTTTTTATTTTTAAATTTTAATAAATAGTCCTGTCGCCAGGGGGGGTACAACGGCCTCGTTAATTCAGATGGACTTACTCAAGTTTTTTTTATGTATTTTGACCCGTAGAACACGAATTTTTTGGGTAACAGTTGATCCGGATGTCGATAAGATTGTTATAGACCAAGAACTTGAGGAATCAAATAACAGCGATTTTTGGCAAAACAAAACACTACTTTGTATTTTTTGGGCCATTTTAAGTAAAAAATATTTCTACAAGTTTTTTCGTAGGATGCACAGTTTTCGAGATAAACGCGGTTGAACTTTAAAAAAATCGAAAAATTGCAATTTTTGAACCCGAATAACTTTTGATTAAAAAATAAAATAGCAAGTCTGCTTACCGCATTTAAAAGTTTAAAGTCAAATTATATCGGTTTTGATTATTTCCATTGGTAAAAATTTATTTTTTTATTGTTTAACAAAGCTATAAACACGTAGGGTTTCCCGTGCTTTTACATGTGTTTTAACGCATGTAACGTAGAAATAGTCTTGATTGCACTAGTACCTATTCTACCTACTCGTTCGATTTTAAATGAGAAATCATAGAAACATCACTCACGCACTAGTTGTTTGTAGCTTTGTTTAACAATAACACAATAAATTTTTAGCAATGCAAATAATCAAAACCGACATAATTTGACTTGAACTTTCAAAGGCGCTAAGCAGAATTGCTATTTTATTTTTTAATCAAAAGTTATTCGGGTTTAAAAATTGCAGTTTTTCGATTTTTTGAAAGTTCAACCGCGTTTATCTCGAAAACTGTGCATCCTACTAAAAAACTTGTAGAAATATTTTTTGCTTAAAATGACCCAAAAAATACAAAATATTGTTTTGTTTTGCCAAAAATCGCTGTTATTTGATTCCTCAAGTTCTTGGTCTATAACAATCTTATCGACATCCGGATCAACTGTTACCCAAAAAATTCGTGTTCTACGGGTCAAAATACATAAAAAAAACTTGGGTAAGTCCATCTGAATTAACGAGGCCGTTGTACCCCCCCTGGCGACAGGACTAAAAATTTATTTCATTTTGCAATAATGTTTTTGCTTGATAATATTATTATTTGATCCCTTCCTCTTGTTCCTAAATGATATTCAACTGAGAACACTAAGGTAAGGTCATGATATATTTATGTTTATGTAAATGTGTTTGTATTTTATAATCACTATATATTTTTATTAACTTGTTACTTTAATTATTTTTTTTAAGTTTTAAGTATGTTTCGTCTTTTATTTTCTTTTAATTATGGCGCCCCCCGAGCATTTGAGTTTATATTATATTTATTTAAAATCTATTAAGAATCCACACTCCTAGATCTCTGAAGACTTAGAACTACCGAGGTACTCGTAAAGTTACGTAGCACCAAGTATATTTTCATGTTTGTTTAATTTGTCGAGTTCATATTATTTTTTTTGCCTTTGTTATCCACGCTGGGGCTGTTATACAAAAATGGCTTCCACCGTCGAGGCTTTGGCATTTGACGTGTTAATGTTACAAAATAGCGTCCATCCATGACGCTAATGCTACAAAATGACACACTTTCGTGGGAATGCTACAACATAATCAGAAACAAAGATCTGCTACACCTGACTAAACAGAAGAGTGTAGAAAATGAAATAAAGTCCAGAAAGTGGGGTTGGATCAGCTACACACTTCGAAAAAATAGCCAGTATTACAAAGACTGTCCTATAGTGAAATCCGCAAGGAAAAAGAAAAAGAGATCGCCCAGCACAACTTTGAAGAAGACCAATAATGGACGAGATAAGAGGAAAAGAAAGCCTTGGAATGAGGTGAAGAGCTTATCGCAAAATAAAACTCGATGGCCTGTTCTCACCAAAGCTATATGCTCCACTTACGAGTTCAAGAACCTTATATTTTACAAAGCTGTTTCGGAATCTTTTATTTGCTAGAATGAAATCTAGTTGATTTCTAATGATTCTCTTGAGTATGTCTTGAGGGGATTTCCACGTTTACAGCTTTAGAGGTGGTAATTGGAAGAATGCGTTGGTGACAACTAGTTCTGAGTCTTCTTAGAATTTTTCTAGAAGGTCTCCTCTCCCGTTTCTGACTCCAAATCCATATGCCTCGATGTCTTGTGTTTTATCTCCAGTGGCCAAAATAATAAGAGATAAATCTCCAAATTGCTAATAATGAGGTAAGTATGACTAGGGGTCGACAAGACAAGAATTCTTGTCTTGACAACAACTTGTTGTCTTGTCTTGAGAAAAAATCAAGAAATTTAAAAAAATCTTGTCTTGACGTTTTCTTGAGATGTTATGTCTTGACTTGGCTCAAGAAATTTCAAGATCTTGAAATTTATTGATTACCCGTTCGGGTGATTCCACGGCGATCTTTTTATTGCGTTTCGTGCTAATACGGCCTCCACTGCCACTGGGAGGAGTCCCTGATCTGCATTTGTTTCCTGACGAACCCAAAATTGATGTGTAGTTGCATGCTTACAATAAGCATTTTGTGTGTTTCGCACATATTCTAAGCTTAGATGTCCACGATTTCATAAAAATTGCTGTGCCAAATCGAAACAGTTTAGACATCGAGAAGAATTTTGATTATTTGGAGGATAAGATCAAAGTAGAAAATGCTATTAATGCTACTACTTCAGATTTTAACTTTTCTGTAAGTAAAATTAAATACCTTGTAAAAAAAAATCAAAAACTCGGGGCAAATGCAACTTAAACTTAACAGTGCTTGCGAGGTCATACATTGTAAGATGACTTTGCCAGAACTAGATGTGCCTTCAAGGGTGCTTAACATGGGGCTTAAGTGTAAAAAATGCTTAAAACTATATTTTGTGACAACAACCAAAATCTAAATAATTGGAAAATGTTGGATAAAGAATGGTTCTGATCAGTAAATTTTGTCACTATCTGTGAAGGCTTAAAACACTTTCTTCAGTTCTCGAAGGGGGAAAATATTGCACACTCCCGTTGGTGGTAATTGGAGTAAATTTACTTTTAGACAAATTGGAAATATGGGCTGATGAACATAATAATAAAATTGATAGAGATGCTACCGATGAGCAATTAATTTACTGCATTCAAGCTGCGAGAGATAAAATACTGAAACACTATAACAAAACTAATTGGATATATACTGTATTATTGTTATTTTGAATCCTCGCCATAAAGTAGAGGCATTTTCCTCTTCATCTTGGGAAAAGCTTCTATAATCAGAGGCAGTACAAAAATTTGAACAAATATTTAAAGCTAACTACTTTAATAAATCCTAGAATGATCTATAGAATCCAATACCAGAGTCAGTACTTAACCTAAAAAAAAAGATAACGAATTTGATTTAGATATTATTTACCTATTTAAGAAAGCTGATAAAGATAACTTACAATCTTGGAAGTATGAAATTGAAAAATACTTAAATGAGCCTAGGTCAGAAGATTCTGAGAATATACATACTTGATTGGTGGAAAACAGTGGCGGCTCGCGACCTCAGTATGCGGGTAGGCTACACATATACTTCGGGTAGGCGACAAAAAATATCCTACAATTTGTAATACATTTTGAGCCGTCTTGCAATACTAAATGTAATCTATGAGCGCAACAATGTGTAAAAATTGCTTTTGGAGCATCTACTTTAATTTTTGATTGTAATCCGTTTAAAGAGCCAGCCATTACACTTGCACCATCGTAAAATTGAGCAATTTATTTATTTTTGTAATCATATGGCTCAAGCACGTTTGAAATTAAACTATATAGAGCTTCTGCAGATCTATTCTCGCTAACATCAAAAAACCCTAAAAATCTTTCTGTTACCTGACCAACTTTTTTAACAAAACGGATTGTTAAAGTACACTGTGATTTTTCGGTTATATCAGTAGTATCGTCCGCTAGTATAGAAAAAAATTGACTTTCATTAATTTCTGTTGAAATTTCATTTTTTACGTAATCGGCAAGGCAATTTATTAAATCATTTTGTATTGTTTTTGACAAACCCGTGAACACCCCTTCTATTTTTTAACATGATCCTGGATTTCCTGATCGCGTTTAACTGCTAAATTAAAAATTTCTTTAAAATTACCCATGTTTGAAGAATTATGGCTCTCATCACGACCGCGAAATGCAGGTTCTTGTTTTACTAACAGAATTGTAACATCAATTTCTTCAACTTCTTCAATCTTTTTCAACTTCTTCATTATATATCTTATTAGATAGAGAAATTTGTCCAGCTAAAGCACTGTCAATAGTTTGTTTATTTTTTTCTAACCGTTTTAAACCTAAGCAATTGTTTAAATGTTCTTTCGAAGATTAATGTTTTTTTACACTAGCTGATAAATTTTTCAAATCTGAATATCCCTGACTCACCCAAACATTTTGCTTCAAATTTGAGAGCAACAGACAAGGCCAACAGAAAAGTGAATTTTTAAAATAACTTCCGGTTAGCCATTTATGATTTTCATACCATATTGTTTTAAACGATCTCGAAAATGGTCGATTGTCTTTTGTCTTATCTGTGGATAAAATTGTTAAATTTGGTAAAGGCCGGCCCATTGAAATAATTTCTGACCTTTCTTGATTTTGGCGCCTTGAATAAGGCGTCTCGATCAAACTGCATATTACATCGTTTAAAATATTCATATTCGATGACTAAAGTTTTTACACCAATAAAACTAACACACCTACGTTTCAACAACGTCAAATATTACTTATTTTATTTTTGTATCAAATAATAATTTACTCTTCGAATAAATTGATAAGTTAACAAATAACCTCGCTTTAAATTTTTAATTATCTATAAATTCTAATAACACTTCTATCTATATCTATAAAATATAATGGACGACTGACAAATAACTATTCACAGATTTATTTGTCGTTAGTGAATTATTACTAAATTAATATAAAATTAAAATGCCCTTCAATAGACCGATCTCAAATTTACCTGTTTATTATTCAGTTTTCATAAACAAATTTAATTTGTCCTACCTAGTTTTATTCAATACTTAACCTACTAATAACAGCCAAAATCAAAAAACAAAATTATTTAAAACAGTTTCACAAGACACAAGAGAAGCAACTGATAAAATTTTGGAGGTCAGGCTATAAGACTCTGTGCCTATGCACCCTTTCAAAATCGTAGAATACGCGAGACCTGCAGCAGGCCTGCTCGCGTAAATAGAGAGAGATCGCACGTTAATTCGGTGTTGGCGTCGTTCTATTTCAGGCTACGTTTTCAAGTGCCTGACCCAGGAAGAATATAGAATCTTATACAGTACTACTGATACTACAAGGAGCGTACAATAATTATAACTACGGAGAAAATTTTTTGGATATTTTTACAAATAATTTGGATAATTTTTGCTATTTTATTGTAGGTATTGTGTCAAAATTTATAAATTACAATTTTGAAATAAGTAATTTATATTAATAATTTATATTATTGTACTACATTTGAAGAGGGTAGGCGGCGCCTACCTTGACTACCCCGACGCGCCGCCCCTGGTGGAAAAGACACGAAAATATCTACCCGTCATTATCGAAAATGTCCAAGGATTTTTTCGGAACGCCAGCTGGATTTGTATCTGCGGAAAGGCTATTTTCAACAGCAACTTTAACAATAACAAAGCCAAGAAATCAGCTAGGCGTTGACTCCATAAGAAGTGTTATCTGCCTTAATTCATAACTTATCAATTCCGATTTAAAAATGTGCTAAATTTGTTATTTACAATAAAATGTAGTTTTTATTATTAGGTAGACAAGATATCAGGGGCGGCCCGTCGGGGTAGGCAAGGTAGGCGCCGCCTACCCTCTTCAAATGTAGTACAATAATATAAATTATTAATATAAATTACTTATTTTAAAATTGTAATTTATAAATTTTGACACAATACCTACAATAAAATAGCAAAAATTATCCAAATTATTTGTAAAAATATCCAAAAAATTTTCTCCGTAGTTATAATTATTGTACGCTCCTTGTAGTATCAGTAGTACTGTATAAGATTCTATATTCTTCCTGGGTCAGGCACTTGAAAAAGTAGCCTGAAATAGAACGACGCCAACACCGAATTAACGTGCGATCTCTCTGTTTACGCGAGCAGGCCTGCTGCAGGTCTCGCGTATTCTACGATTTTGAAAGGGCGCATAGGCACAGAGTCTTATAGCCGGACCTCCAAAATTTTATCAGTTGCTTCTCTTGTGTCTTGTGAAACTGTTTTAAATAATTTTGTTTTTTGATTTTGGCTGTTATTAGTAGGTTAAGTATTGTATAAAACTAGGTAGGACAAATTAAATTTGTTTATGAAAACTGAATAATAAACAGGTAAATTTGAGATCGGTCTATTGAAGGGCATTTTAATTTTATATTAATTTAGTAATAATTCACTAACGACAAATAAATCTGTGAATAGTTATTTGTCAGTCGTCCATTATATTTTATAGATATAGATAGAAGTGTTATTAGAATTTATAGATAATTAAAAATTTAAAGCGAGGTTAATTGTTAACTTATCAATTTATTCGAAGAGTAAATTATTATTTGATACAAAAATAAAATAAGTAATATTTGACGTTGTTGAAACGTAGGTGTGTTAGTTTTATTGGTGGAAAAACTTTAGTCATCGAATATGAATATTTTAAACGATGTAATATGCAGTTTGATCGAGACGCCTTATTCAAGGCGCCAAAATCAAGAAAGGTCAGAAATTATTTCAATGGGCCGGCCTTTACCAAATTTAACAATTTTATCCACAGATAAGACAAAAGACAATCGACCATTTTCGAGATCGTTTAAAATAATATGGTATGAAAATCATAAATGGCTAAGCGGAAGTTATTTTAAAAATTCACTTTTCTGTTGGCCTTGTCTGTTGCTCTCAAATTTGAAGCAAAATGTTTGGGTGAGTCAGGGATATTCAGATTTGAAAAATTTATCAGCTAGTGTAAAAAAACATGAATTTTCGAAAGAACATTTAAACAATTGCTTAGGTTTAAAACGGTTAGAAAAAAATAAACAAACTATTGACAGTGCTTTAGCTGGACAAATTTCTCTATCTAATAAGATATATAATGAAGAAGTTGAAAAAGATTGAAGAAGTTGAAGAAATTGATGTTACAATTCTGTTAGTAAAACAAGAACCTGCATTTCGCGGTCGTGATGAGAGCCATAATTCTTTAAACATGGGTATTTTTAAAGAAATTTTTAATTTAGTAGTTAAACGCGATCAGGAAATCCAGGATCATGTTAAAAAATAGAAGGGGTGTTCACGGGTTTGTCAAAAACAATACAAAATGATTTAATAGATTGCCTTGCCGATTACGTAAAAAATGAAATTTCAACAGAAATTAATGAAAGTCAATTTTTTTCTATACTAGCGACGATACTACTGATATAACCGAAAAATCACAGTGTACTTTAACAATCCGTTTTGTTAAAAAAGTTGGTCAGGTAACAGAAATATTTTTAGGGTTTTTTGATGTTAGCGAGAATAGATTTGCAGAAGCTCTATATAGTTTAATTTCAAACGTGCTTGAGCCATATGATTACAAAAATAAATAAATTGCTCAATTTTACGATGGTGCAAGTGTAATGGCAAGAAATGCTTTCAACAAACTAAAAAAAGTACTCTGTAGCAGGGACATTACAATTTCTTTAAAGATAAGACTTCTGAGATGCTACGTGTTCTCCGTATTATTCTATGGGTTGGAGGCTTGGACATTAAAGAAGGATGTTTCGGACAGATTAGAAGCCTTCGAGTTATGGGCCTACAGAAGAATATTAAGAATAAGTTGGGTGGATAGAGTCACGAATATCGAGGTGTTGAGAAGAATGGGAAAAGATAAAGAGGTTTTAAATACAATTAAAGTCAGAAAACTGCAATATCTGGGACATGTTATGAGGGGCGAGCGTTATAACTTGTTACAATTGATAATGCAAGGAAGAATACAGGGTAGAAGGAGTCGCGGAAGAAGACGCATCTCCTGGTTAAACAATTTGAGAGCTTGGTTTAATTGCACTTCTGCTGATCTCTTTAGAGCAGCGGTATCGAAAGTGCGAATTGCCGTGATGGTTGCCAACCTTCTTAGAGGAGATGGCACATGAAGAAGAAGAAGAAGTGTAATGGCTGGCTCTTTAAACGGATTACAATCAAAAATTAAAGTAGATGCTCCAAAAGCAATTTTTACACATTGTTGCGCTCATAGATTACATTTAGTATTGCAAGACGGCTCAAAATGTATTACAAATTGTAGGATATTTTTTGTCGCCTACCCGAAGTATATGTGTAGCCTACCCGCATACTGAGGTCGCGAGCCGCCACTGCAAGATATTTAAAGATTTCTTAATTTCTTGACAAGAAATCTTGGTATTGACATAAAATTTCCTGTCTTGTCTTGAAATCTAAAATTACTTCTTGTCTTGATCTTTTCTTGAAATCAAGACAAGATCTTGAAGTTTTCAAGAAGTTGGCGACCCCTAAGTATGAGGTAGGAGAAGACCTTTAGAAAACGATATAATTATAAATATTATAAATTATTAAAAGAATCTTATAGCTTAGGTTTTTTTAACACTTTTTTCTCTATTTAATGTTTATAAAAATTGATTATGTTACTTTCTGATTGTTGGTTAAAATAAAAAAAATACGCGTATTCCGATAAATATCAATGTCAGTTAAACTATCCAGCAGAACAATATTAAACTTTCTTTTCCGAATTCATAAATCTTTTATACAATGCAACATATTTTGATTTTTGCCATTGTGAATAAAGTTCTAAGAAACTTATGTGTGCTCTATATACCTACTATACAAATACTGTTATATTTGTTCATAGTTTGAGGAACTTCTTTTTAAGTAGTTTAAGATTGTTAAAGTTTTCTATGTATCGACATTTTTAGTAATATCCGGTAACATTAACGAAGATTTTAAAATAGTTTTTCTTTTAGAAAGTTTAAGCTAAGTAATTTTAATATCTTATACGCAATTTTAATAGATTTGAAGTAAAGAAACACAGTGATCATTTAATACTTTGACAAAACTTTGTCAAAGTATTAAATGATTGTGAGTAAGTCTGTGTTTCTTTACTTTATTTAATATGGACTCACATATGCAACCCATTCAATATTTTAATAGATTTGTTATGCGAATAGCAGCAAGCAAAGTTAGGGTAGCCATGCTGATCGCCAACATGCGGAATGGATAGGCACCGTAAGAAGAAGAAGAAAAAGAAGTGTATCAATGTATCATTTATCATTGCAGGTTTTTCATATGTATCCTTCTGTTTGTTCAAATAATTATTCGAACATCTTCTCTTGTCGTTTCCTCATTACTGAGAATCGTGATTTCTTCCAATATTCCTAACAATTTTTTTCCATTGGTCTCTATTTTCAGCTGCTCTAAGAGCTTCTCAGAATATCAGTTTCCAGCTGAATTCTTGATTTGGTCAGACCATCTAGTTCAGCGGTTCCCAACCTTTTTTAGCTTAAGGCACACTAACTTAAAAACTCGTTCAGCCACGGCACACTTAAGTAAATAATCTCTATAATGGGTATAATCATAATGTATTGTTATATGATTTTTTACTATGTTACTTTCTTTAAAAATATAATTTAAAACATAATTCATTGAGTTAATACTGCGCTCATTGTGGAAACTAATTAGGGAAATTAAGAAAACAAAATTTTATTGCACTTACAAACATATATTTTGTTTTAAAAGAGACGAGTTGATAATAATAAATAATGGAGTATAAAACAGAATGTCCGTCTAATTAAAAATATTGACACCATATCTAATGGAATATTTGTGCTTGGTGACTCTTCATTATTAAATCTTTTCTAGGACGTATTGTAGACAAGCACACCATCGAGTCGTCCTTTAAAAATTTTAGAGCTATTAACGATTTTTTTTTGATGGCGTTCATGGACGAGAAAGTAGATTCACAGATATATGAAATTGAAAACGGTATTATTGCACTCATAGCTTTCTTTGTGACCAGTGGATATTCATTGAAGAGGGGAATCCAAAATGATGCAACATCTACATTCTGTTTGATTTTCTTCAGTTTTGACTGAGTCTCTGCTTCTTTAACTAGTTTACTGTACTTAAGTTTAAGTCCACGGTCGTTTTATATCTATCAGTTCACCCTCTTCATCAGTAGTAAACAAGGCCGTGTCATAAGCCGACTCGATGTATGGATTTCGCACCCAATCCATTGATGACGTATGGAGGAAGGGAAAATACATTTTGATATTGTCATTCAACTTAATAAGACTTTTCAAAAAAAGGTCTAACAAATTTGGTTCTACATTGCAATTGTTTGTTGACTTAAACATGTCCCATGCGGCTTGATTTTCAAATTTCTTTATCCACAGTAAAAGCCTTTGCCGGAAGGAACTGATTTTTCCACCTACCTCTACTGAAAGTATACTTTTCCGGACCTGATTGTAGGGAGCAAAGTTGTACTTTTTCTCCCTAGGGAGGAAAAGTAAAAGTGACGTCATTATTTCTTTCATGAAATATAACTTATTGGAGCCCTGTACAATATCTATTTTCTATTACGTAAGTATCTATACATTTTAACGTTTTTTTAAAAACACTGTATTTTGCAGAATAGTAAAACACAGTAAATTGTTATTCTGATTTAACAATGTTTACATTAATAATTTGACTTATATTTGACAGTTGACAGTTATATTGTACCTACTTGTTAGTTTTAGTTCTAATAAATTTTGTTGGTTAGTTACATAAATAAATTATGTAAGTAAAAATGAAAAAGGACTTGTTATTTGAGGAAGGTGGAAAAACCATATGTATAACATGGGAGTAAAGTGCCTTTTTCTCCCTTGAATGATTACTGCCCTCCGCTACGCGTCGGGCAGTAAACTTCATTCTCGGGAGGAAAAGTAGCACTTTCCTCCCTTGTTATACAAATAGCTATTATCAGTAGAGGTGAGGATGTTTTCTTGCTTTCTCTGCATGCCCTTATTTAAAACATACAATTTCCCAAAAATATCTGCCAAAAACGCAACTTTCGTGCACCAGGTGTCATCACTAAGGAAATTGGAATATTCAGACTGTTCACAAGTAAAAAATACTAACAGCTCCTCTTTAATTTCATAGAGTTTTTGAAGGACACGTCCGCGAGATAACCATCTTACTTCTGTATGCAACAATAGTTGCGTATGCTCTGAATCTATAGCGGAACACAAACTGTTAAGTAATCTCGCTTTTAACGGCCTACTTTTGATATAGTGATATCTGCATACGACACTGCTGCTACCGCATTCTGCTGGTCGAATTTTGAACTATTGAAACAGCTGACAAACGCAGAACAGAAGTTTTATTCAATGAAAATAGTCGGTAAAAGTTATTATCACGGCGAGTTAAAAAAGTAAACTTGTAAAAAACGACTTGTGACTTGTAAAAAAGACGGTAAAATTTCGCGGCACACCTACAGGGACTTCAGGGCACACCAGTGTGCCGCGGCACACTGGTTGGTTGTGAACTTTTGATCTAGATGGTGACCGTCCTCTTGATCTTTTCATTCTCCCCGGAACGTTTCCAGAAACAATTAATCTGTCCATTCTATCGTCACCTCTGCGAACCTTGTGACCGAAGAATTGGAGAATTCGTTGCAGACATATTGTGGACAGCTTTTTTAATCTCGAGTTGGTTTAGAACGGAAACGTTTGTCCTATGAGCTGTCCAAGGTATGCGCAGCATTCTTCTCCAGTACCACATCTCAAAGACATCAATTTTTTGGCGCTCGCATGCGCGAAGAGTCCAAGTCTCTGCTCCGTATAGAAATATTGAGAGTACAAGGGAATTCACCAGTCTCATCTTGATATTTTGAGAGATAGATCTGTCTTTCCAAACTTAAGTTAGGCGACTCATCGCATTTTTTGCCATACCAATACATCTCCGAACTTCTGCTTCACAGTTACCATCGTTGGTTATACTAGACCCAAAATAGACAAAGGTGTTCACTATCTGGTATTCCTGTAACATGTTAGTCAGTTGAATAGTGTCGAATCTTTTGACCACCATTATTTTTGTCTTAGCTTTATTGATTTTCAGACCAACTTCAGTGCTTTCGTACTCAACTCTTCGCAGGAGAACAAACATTTCTTGCTCATTTGCTGCTATAAGCTTAGTGTCATCAGCAAATCTTAAATTGGAGATTTTTCTACCAGCTATTGTTACTCCACCGACCCATCCTTCGAAAGCCATCCTCATGACATGTTCACCATAAATGTTGAATAAGTCAGTTGACAACACGCATCCACGCAAATTAACTTCCATTTATACAGCCGAGTTAACCGCTATTCTCAACGCAATAAATTTTGTGGTAGAAAATAACATGAAAAATCCTGTCATTATTACGGATTCCCTAAGTTCTGTAACTGCCTTAAATGACCTATATCCTCTTCATCCAAGTCTACTACTTATTAAATCAGCATTACACCAGTTGCAAACTATGAATATCAATGTCAACTTTGTATTGATTCTATCACATATCGGAATTGCTGGTAGTGAAGAAGTAGATTCATTGGCAAAACTAGCAGTATTAAGCACGGAAGCTGTAGAAATCAAAATCATTCCACATCTAGATGTAAAACCTGTAATCAAGAACTTGGTAATCAATGCTTGGCAAACGAAGTGGAATCAATCAACATCCAAACTGCGAGAAGTAAAACATTCAATACTAGCTTGGACATCAACCCCAAATAAGCGATTACATCAAACCATTCTCTCTCGTCTGAGAATAGGCCACACCGCCATCACGCATAAACATCTGCTGGAGAATGAAGTAAAACCGCAGTGCTTCTTCTTCTTCTACGGCACTACAGCCCAAATTGAGCCTTGGCCTCCTTTATCAGGTTTCGTAACAGTGTGTTTTTTCCGGGAGTGGGTTGTCAGCCCACTGCCCAACCTTCCTCCTTTATCCGAGCTTAGGACCGGCAGTGGTGACTCCTGAGCTACTCGATTCACCCATTTGTCACCACAGGCGGAGTTAAAACCGCAGTGCTACGTATGTGATATTGTGCTCAGTGTTCGCCACATTTTACTGGAGTGTCCTCTCTATTTCATGAAGAGACTTCAATATAAACTACAAGACACCTTACAAGCAATATTAAGTGACGGAACTGATATGAACAATTTGACATAATACTTGTATTCTATAAATGTACTAAATAAATTGTAAACCTTTTAATTGTATTGCGCCAATGACCCTTTGAGGTTGAGGCATAAATAAATAATAAAAAAAAACACGCATCCCCGTCTAACACCTCTCTCGGTCTTGAATTTGTTTGAAAACTTCTGATCTAGTATCTAGTCATACTGTTGCTATATTGGACTGGTACAGATTTTTAATTAGTGTTACCAGGTGCATTGGTGTGCCCATTTCTATTAAAATGGACCACAGATTTATCTAGCTTACACAATCAAATGCCTTTTGGTAGTCAACGAAGCATATAACCATAGGTACTTGGAATTCTCTAGACGTTTCAATGAGTTGTCTCAGGTTCAGGATTTGTTCCCGTGTACCTTTATTCTTTACAAAAGGTAAAGGTATTTGGTAATGTGTATAGATTTTTAATCAGTTTTTGATAATATGCAACAAGATTTTACTAGCATGTGTTATTAGTGACAGTGTGCGGTAGTTTTCACATCTGGTAGTATGTAAGTAGTTCCTTTTTTGTGTAGCCGTATAAAAGTCGAGGTACACCAATCAAATGGCAATTTTCCTGAATTCCAAACAGCGACACAGATAGAATTGATGATATTGTAATCCGTTGTCACCTAGTAACTGTATATAGTATTTCACCTGGTATTGAATCAATGCCTGGGGATTTATTTCTCTTTAGTGATTTAATTGCATATTTAACATGGTAAAACTATTATAGTTATTTTCCTAACAAGTGCAGAAACTCATACTTTTCCGCAAGCGGGAGTTCGGCAAGCAGTCGAGTGCGGAAAAGAGACTTTCTGCAAGCGTCAGGAACAATATTTTTTCTACGAGTCTTTAAAAAATGACCAAATCTTAATCAATTAATTTAATTAATATTGTCAAGGTTGTCAAAACCAAAGTTTCAGTATAATTGGTTAGCATGACGACCATCTTGGTTTCCATGACGACGATTCAAAACCACTGTTATTGTCTACTGATTTGACTTTCGAATATTATGTCAAAATTATTTTATTTCATCGAACTCTCGCGTTAATTTCATTAAAACATGAACACAATAAGATATATTTAAAATAAATTTAAAATAAATCTAAATATTAGTTTATTGCATGTATTATAATTACTTTAAGGCCAAATTAACATATCTAAATTAACACGCGTGCGTAAAAGTAAAACGCGTGCGGAAAAGTAAAACGCGTGCGGAAAAGTAACACGCGTGCGGAAAAGTAAAACTTTCTAAACTAAAATGCGTGCGCGGAAGTAGACATTTTTGCACGCTCGTAGAAAAAAATATTTTTAATTTCACACAAGTTTTGAACTCCATTTTTGAATTGCAACACTGCCAACAATGTAAATCTGTAAGGACAAAAGTGTTTATTGTTTAATATGTGTGCCTCTATCTTGCAGGATTTTTCATTAAAAGCTTTTTTAAGTTCTCAAAATTTTTCTAAAATGCATAGCTGCCGAAATATAGCAACGAATAGGACAAAAATTGAATTTTTCTCACTTTTTTTCCACAAACTGTATAATAAAAAATTTAGCCCACCTTTGGAAGTGTCCTTATAGTGAAATTATTATTGCAAATAATATTTCAAAGTGATTAAGGCCATCGGTACATAATTCGCAAATATTTTACGGCTATCCCTACTTTTTCTGTCTTTACACGGCAAATTACGTGTAGTAAAATTCACACTGGTATGGATATGTAAACATTACTAGAATGTCATTATACTTGAAAATGTCATCATTAACTTAAAGAGATGGCTTTTGAATGTTCTTGGATAACTGTTATTTGTATAATTGCAAATTATTAATTCAGTTAATATATGTGATTATTTCATTCATAGGAGATTCTGACCAATAGCAAGCTACAGAAATAAAAATTAAACTGATAATTCTTGATAATATCCCGTCGTCAAGTATATTACGCCAGATGCCCTTCGTTGCTACGAAGAAATACATTCAGTGACATTAATGACAAATAATGTTTTAAAAATTATAAAAGTGATGACTTTCAACCGTCAAATATTTATAACTGTGTGTTTAATTGTATTAATTTGTACTTACATAAATAAATTACAATAAAATTTTGGTTTTGAACAGTTTTATTCATGAAATAATCGCAACAAATTGCACTCGATCTCTAAAATTCACTCCCCTTCGGGTCGTGAAATTAAAACTGTCAAAGTGTCACTCGGGAAAAGTTCAATAATTTTATAGCTCTTGTGCAATTACTACTGATAATTTTTTCACTAACTATGTATTCAGTGATTGTAATAATTTATATGTACAACAAAAACTTAATACTCAATCGAGAAAAGAGGAAAAGTGTTAAAGTGATTTTTTAATAATATATTGTTACTATGGAACGTTTACAATTTTGAACATCTTTAAAAACAATACTTGGATCACAGAATATATTATTATCCTGATGTATTCTCTGCTTGGATCTTTCACAAATAATACACAATAAATAACTTTTTATTAAGTTCACGTCTTAAATCAATTATTTATCAAATACACTGTATATCAATATTATTTAATCACCAACTCAAAATATTCCCAATGCCATGTCAAATATTTAAAATTGTCACTGTCTGACTGACAATATGCTGACAATATTCTATTCAACTGAGTGCATTGTAAGACAAAGATAGATTTGGAAAATATTACCACGGACATTGTGTTCATTTTTTCGAATCCTGAAAAAACCAATAAATATTTTTGAAAAATTTAAACGCAGAATGGAAGACTAAATTATTACCGAGGGCCTAAAGTCCCTTAGAATAAATAAAAAGGTCATTTTGAATGAGTTATTTGAAATTAAAAATCACACTAAATTTTCTCTTAGTTTTTCACCCCTCTAACTTATTAAAATAAACATTAGAGAAGTTCTCAGGGACTTTCGGCCCTCGCTAATAACGTAATATTTAATTTTGCGTTTAAATTTTTCAAAAATACTTATTGGTTTTTTCAGGAATCGAAAAAAACTAATCCCCATTTGAATAGCATTGCAGCCGAAAATACGTACCCATCCCCTTAAATAAAAAAAAACATTATCATATACAATTTACCCAACATAAAAATATTAAAATATATTGCCTGGTCTATGCGTAAAATAGTGCAGTCTATTTTCTAGATGCATAAACCAGTTTTTTGTGCGAATCGCTAAAAAACGACTAATAGGTAGGTAACCTACTTATGTCAAATAAAAAACAAACAATCGGTCCTAGACACCTTTGCATTCCAAAGGACGCGTCTCTTTGTCTCAGTCTCAATCGCGACGAGTTTAGGGCAAATTAATACACTTAATTACTTCCGTAAATCTTTTAGATTGGACATTTTTAGTTTTAGATATTCAAAAATGCATAAATGATTATACATTTTATTCAGTGCTTAGTATCGGTTTTTCATATCAAAAAGTTACCTTACGTTTTTTCGGTTTTATTTGTGAACATTTGATTTGTGCAGTGACTTAATGGTTGCGGGTTGATACCTGCAAATTCTGGTAAGTCGTTAGACTTTAATATAATATTCTTCTTGAATTTTATGTATCTACAAGTAACAGTAATTGTAGAGTTTTTAATACCCATTTAATTGAAGTGTAATTAAAATATAAAATTTTAGATTATTAACTTGACAGCTTGTTATTCTAAGGGCCGGTATTTCCAACCTCACTTAAGCCAAAGCTTACTTTAAGCCTTTGCTTAAGCTTAAATGCCTGTATTTCCACTTCAATTTGAGGCTTAAGCCTAGGCTTAAACCAAATAATTTTAAGGTTGCGCGGGAGTTGGTTTAAGCCTTTGCTTAAAATTTGTTTTCCGTTTTTTGAGGTTATTTCTATATTAATTAGAGAGTTATTTTGAAAACCAACGTTTGAGTTATAACGTTATTATTAGATTATTAAATAATAATCTATTAATCTATTAATTTATTAATCGTAATAACGATTATTAAAATTCTTACTACTTTTGGAAGGTGTAGGCACATGAAAATTATTTATTTCTACAATGCTTGGTAGGTATATTTATTTTACAAAAATAAACTTACATTCGAATTTGACATTTTAAGGAATATATCCAACAAACAAAATTACAAAGACCTATTGCTTACTCAAAATTGCATACACAATAAACTAACAACACATGTATCATGTACACAAAATTAAGTGAAGTAAATGACATTGATACAAACGACAAGATAAAATTAAATGTCAACAGTAGTGGTTTTTACCCCAGAACAGTTAGTTCTGGCATTTTGACGTATTCAGAGGTACCAAACCAATTAAATTTACAGTTGAGCATCAGTTTAGTTAAGGAAATGATGGAAATACGGCACCCAGCTTAAGCTTCTCCTTAACTTTTGACACAGGCTTAGCTAAGCAAAGGCTTAAGTAGCTATTGAAATACCGGCCCTTAGAAATAATTTTTAACTGAGTGCCTAATCTCCATAGCCCAACGCTATTCTTATAATAATAAATAATTGCCATTTTTATGTAGAAATTAACTGTGTAGGAATGAAAAATTACAGACAATTTATATTTTTTTGAATGTATTTTGAATGTTATATTATGCTTTTTTATTTAAACTTGTATAGGTATAATAGTGTAGGAAACAGGGGTTGAACCTCGCAAAATGGACACAAGTCCGGTTTTATTTTTTTCTGTTATATCAAGGGGTGCTTATTATGAGAATTACATTTTCTTAAAAAATTTCGCCACAGAACCCCCCTTTTCATCCCTTTAAAGGGAGTAATTTGTGGTTTTTGCGAAACGTAGCCCTTTCTGTACGTTTTACAAAAAATTTACTTAATAGTAAAATGAAGAGAACTATATTTCCTACTATTTATTTCCCGACAGCATATGCCTATCACCCACCGTTTAGCGGGGGTGACGCCTCAAATTTGACAAATTTTTAAAAAAGTAATTTTCGAGATTTTTTTACCAAAAAATATAAGGGACCAAAAATATTTTGAGCGTAACTCACTTACTTTTAATGTTACAAGTTTTTTTAAAAAAACAAAAATAATAAAACATTTTAAAAAAGTTGAAATGAATTTCCCCGAAAGGTGCTCCGATTTTGGGTTATTTCACATTGAAATATTCGATTTGGAATGTTATGAAGAAGAACCTACCTTTCATTAGCTACAACTCTGCTTCTACTGGGTCTACTTTTTTGGTTTGAAGGTTTTGCAATATTTTACCGTGAGTGAATGGACTCTAAAGCAGTAAATTAATATTAATCCTATCGTTTTTCATACTGACATAACTGATCACTTTACGCCAGCCGTTTTTATAAATAATAAAACTCAAAAATTTTCTACATCTAAATCTCCAGTCATAATAAATTAAAAACCAATATCGGAAAACTACTACCTACAACTTTTAAAAAATGAACATTGGAATGAAATTTATATCAACAAAATACACTCACCGGCACAAAATTCCGCCACCCAAAATTTTTGATTAAGTTTGACAATTTATAACTTTATTATTTGTGCTCCGATTTTCAAGATTCTTGCACCAGTTTGTAGCTACATGTATTGGTATCATTTGGTATTATTCCGGTAACAAAAAAAATTGCTTGCATGGCTTTATACAGGGTTGAATGAAAGCGTTGTATTTTCTCTTAACTTTAAAAAATTCTGTGGAAAAATGGAATAGCTGATTTGGTTTCATAGTCCTGTCAAATTATCCCGGAGGCATCACTAAAATTTTGTGTTTAGAATTATCCGAATATCTCTTTGCTTGTAAGAGCTGTACCATTTTTTGTAAATAAAAACACTGATTGACTCATAAAATAGAGGTTGGATTTTGGATTGATAAGATTAGAATGGCCCGCATGCAGCCCAAATCTCAATTCTATTTAGCATTTATGGGATGAATTAAAAAAAGCTATTTGCCGTCATCCTAGACCTCCAGAGAATTTATTCGGTGCCGTTATGGCCATGGTAGAGGAATATCGGGCGATTCCCCAGACCCCAGGCAAGGAGACACATCTTTATTCGATGCTAAACAGATTGCGAGCAGTCGTTGCTGCAAGAGGTGGACGTACCCGCTATTTAATTGTTTTGTTTTGTTGTTAATTTTAGTGCGTTTGATATTTTTAATTAAATAAACCTTCAAAGCAGTGTAAATATTACAGCTCTTAGAAGAAAAGAGATATTTGGATAATTCAAAAAACAAAACCTTAGTACTATCTTCAGAATAATACAAAAGGAGTATGAAACAAAATTAGTCCTCCAATTTTTTCACAAAATTTTTTTAAATTAGAAGAAAAAACAACGCTTCCATTTACCCTCGTATAATGCCATCTAAGCAAAAAAAATTTGTTACCGGAATAATAACAAACGACATCAATACCTAAAGAACTGATGCAAGAATCTTAACAATCGGAGTACAAATAGTGTAGGAAACAGAGGTTGAACCTTGCAAAATGGACACAAGTCCGGTTTTATTTTTTTTCTGGCATATCAAGGGGTGCTTATTATAAGACTAACTTTTTCTGAAAAAATTTCGCCCCGGAACCCCCATTTTCACCCCTTTAAAGGTGGTAATTTATGGTTTTTGCAGAACGTAGCCCTTCCTGTACCTTTTACAAAAAATTTCTTTTATAGAAATATGAAGAGGATTATATTTTCTACGATTTATTTCCGACAGCATCTCTCTATCATCCACCGTTTAGCAAGGGTGGCGCCCCAAATTTGACAAGTTTTTAAAAAAGATGTTTTTTAAAAAAATATATTTTTCCCTAACTGTAACGGAAATTAAAAAGAAATGCTGCGGAAATTATTCACAAATAGATGATTGATTTTTTGGTATAGGTTTCACTTAAGGGTAATTACCCTTTTTTTAATTACAGGGTATTACATTTTAAAAAACCCCTTTTTATACCATCTGAACCTTTTATGCTAGAGTAAAAAGACTTTCAGCGATTACCCACGTACTGGTGTTGTTTACAAATTTGTATAATGCACCCCCATTTTTTCCCCGGAACCACCCAAAAAAAAAGAAGAATTAATAAATAAAGTGATTTTATTGGAATCCTTCACACACAATGCCCTTCATTAATATGCTTCATATATCATTTTGTGAAAGTTATTATTACCCATACATGGACACTAAAAGCGATTTCCTAGTGCAACCCCTGTAGCCAAAAACAATAAATAAAATGGGGGGTTGAAAATTTTTTTTTGTTTTTTGCTTTTTGATCCATATGGGCATATGCTTCATCAATAGTGCTTTTCAAAAATATATATGGTTATTGCAACATCCCTGCGCAAACCACCCCTATCCTTGAAAATATACTGCAGAAACTACCCCTATACCTTATCCAGCATGTTTTTACGATTTTCTCATTACCTATTCATATTTTTTTAAACAAAACTTATACAAAGTTAAAGATCACTATTTACTCTAAAAATTAGGTCCTATTCATTTTTTTCATTTAAGCAACCGTTACGGCACAGTGGCGCCGTAAACCTCATATATGCTTTGACGGGCTCCAGTTTTTGTTTATTTTTTCATCTGTTTGTTTTATTGATAAAGTACTTCTGTAAAATAAAACAACACAGTGTAACCTACAAATCATGACCTATGCACATTTTACATTCTTTGCTCCCCAAAGCTACAGTGGTGGCCCAAAATAAATTTTTTCATATTTTCGCCACCTACACGCATTTTATTGCGTTAATGCTACCTTAATAGCACAATATTCACCCATAAGTGGTCGCTAAGCAGTGACGGATCCAGGGAGGGGTGATGGGGGCGATCACCCCCACCCCTCTCAAACCAAGTGATATTATATTTGAAGATTATAAAAATATTCATTTATTTTTATAGAAATACTTATATTATATTAATATTATTTTTATAAGAATGACTTTTTATCCTTTAGCGACAGTGGCGGATCCAGCATCGTTAAGAGGGGGGTGCCAATTGGTTAAATTTCTATAAAAATAAATGAATATTTTTATAATCTTTGAATATAATATCACTTGGTTTGAGAGGGGGGGGAGGTGATCACCCCCATCACCCCTCCCTGGATCCGCCACTGCGTAGCGACCACCTAAGGGTAAATATTGTGCTGTTAAGGTAGCATTAATGCAATAAAATGCATGTAGGTGGCGAAAATATGCCAAAATTTATTTTGGGCCACCACTGTGGCTTTGGGGAGCAAAGAATGTAAAATGTGCATAAGTCATAATTTGTAGGTTACACTGTGTTGTTTTATTTTGCATAAGTACTTTATCAATAAAACGAACAGATGACGAAAAAAAAAACAAAAACTGGAGCCCGCCAAAACATATATGAGGTTTACGGCGCCACTGTGCCGTCACGGTTGCTTATACGAAAAAATGAATAGGACATAATTTTTAGAGTAAATAGTGGTCTTTAACCTTGTATAAGTTTTGTTTAAAAAGAATACATAGGTAATGAGAAAATCGTAAAAATATGCTCGCCAAGGGATAGGGGTAGTTTCTGCAGTATATTTTCAAGGATAGGGGTGGTTTTCGCAGAGATGTTGCAATAACCATATATATTTTTGAAAAGCACTATTGATGAAGCATATGCCCATATGGATCAAAAAGCAAAAAACAAAAAAAAATTTTCAACCCCACATTTTATTTATTTTTTTTTGCTACAGGGGTTGCACTAGGAATTGCTTTTGGTGTCCATGCATGGGTAATAATAACGTGCACAAAATAATATATAAAGTATATTAATAAAGGGCATTGTGTGTGAAGGATTCCAAGAAAATCAGTTTATTTATTAATTCTTTTTTTTTTTGGGGTTGTTCCGGGGAAAAAATGGAGGTGCATTATACAAATTTGTAAATAGCACCAGTACATGGGTAATCGCTGAAAGTTTTTTTACTCTAGCATAAACGGTTCAGATGGTATAAAAAGAGGTTTTTTAAAATGTAACACCCTGTAATTAAAAAAAGGGCAATTACCCTTAAGTGAAACCTATACCAAAAAATCAGTCAATTATTTGTGAATACTTGCCGCAGGATTTCTTCTTAATGTCCGTTACAGTTAGGGAAAAATATATATTTTTTAAAAACATCTTTTTTAAAAACTTGTCAACTTTAGGGCGCCACCCCCGCTAAACGGTGGATGATAGAGAGATGGTGTCGGAAATAAATCGTAGAAAATATAGTCCTCTTCAAATTTCTATAAAAGAAATTTTTTGTAAAAGGTACAGGAAGGGCTACGTTCTGCAAAAAGCACAAATTACCCCCTTTAAAGGGGTGAAAATGGAGGTTCCGGGGCGAAATTTTTTCAGAAAAAGTTAGTCTTATAATAAGCACCCCTTGATATACCAGAAAAAAAATAAAACCGGACTTGTGTCCATTTTGCAAGGTTCAACCTTTGTTTCCTACACTAAAATAACAAAGTTATAGATTGTCAAACTTAAACAAAAATATTGGGTGGCGGAATTTTGTGCCGGTGAGTGTAGATTCTAAAATTGGATATGATACATTTATTAATAAGTTAAATAACTACATACAAATCTCTAGGGAGATAAAACCCTTCAATAAAAACAAAATATAAAAAAAAACCTTTGACCGGTGAGGTTGATATCAATCAAACGACGCGATTTTCTTAAAAATAAATTAGTGTCTATATTTTATCCTTATTCTGCTTACCACTACAATTGTCTACATTTATGCAGTGTTTCAGTGTTATGAGGGTGCTATAAATACGAACAAAAGATGCATCGAGCGTTTGAGGATTATTTTAATGAACTTGCATTGAATATCTGTTTCCGAACTTTGCAGTTTACAACTTATGGATCATGCTAATTGCTATTATAAAAATTACAAAAGTGTTTGTGTTAGCACGTGTTTAGGCAAGCACTGGGGGTTATTCTAACAAGTGTGGAGACAAGGGCTTTGTTTAGCAGATAAAATGAAGGAACCTTACCCTTACAATAGAAACCTCTGTGTTTCTTAATAAATTTGGTTTTCAAATTTTTTTTATGAATATATATTTTTTGTGTTTTTATTTATAAATACCTACACAAAAATTCAAATTTATTAATCAATTAAGTACATTTCGTAGTGGCTACTTGTGTAGTTCAAAATGTCCCAAACAAATAAGAAACAAAAGAAGCAAAAAGCGCGTTAGAGGGGCCCCTGCGGGGCCCTGGCTGCTGCTCAGTACGCCACTGGCTGCAACCAGGCATTACTCTCAAATTTGTTTCAAATGCTTTACTTTTTGTTGATAGACGAAAAAAACGAACATTGAACATTTTTTGGCCTTAATGTTTTAATAACTAATTAGGTCTATAAAATCGACTGCAGAAAACATATAAGTTAGTCAGTGTCACAAAGAGGGTGCTTTTTTCTTTATATTTTTCCCTATCCTATAAAGCAACACCAAATTCGTACAGCTCGAATTTAACTGTCTAACGATTAAAACTAAAACTAATCTGTCCTGTAAAATCCTTTAAAACATTGTACTTACTAAGGCAATACTAAATTCGTATAGCTCGGATTGTAGCTGTCCTTTGGAGACAGCTTAAACGGAGGCAAACCATTTTTTATTTTGTCCTGTAAGAGTTCGCTTTTAATTGCAGTATAAACGTTCAGATGAAATTGTCCCAGCTCATCGCTACTCATAATAATTGGAACTTGAAATACTTTGGTCAGATGAATACTCTATTTTAAAATAAAAATAGAAATGTCAATCTTTTATTACTTAAAATATACCATAGCAACAGTTCATTGATTCAACATTTGAGGACAGAGATGTACTAACCCTTTGTAGGGCAGATAACTACAACTACCAAAAATATTATTGTTGGGCGCGTTCAATATTAGTCTGGGCTGATTATCGGAGAATAGGCCATTTTTGGGAAAAGTTATTTACCAGCAATTTTATTGCTGGAATCGAATTATAAGATCCTATATATTAATAATATAGGTATGCAAAGTCCTCAGATAGTGTGCTACTTTTTTTATAAACAAAATGGCGCTCGAAAATCGTGTTTTTTTCAATTATTGCTCTAGAACTCCGAAGATTTTAACTTTACAACAAAAACACTCAAATAAAAATTCACCGTGATTAAATTCTGCATAGAGAAGTGTTTTTCCCGATCATCTCCGACGAAAATTTTCCTCGGAAAATGCGGGTTTTCCCAACAAAATCTTTAATTTTCAAATAAAGTTTTAGATAAGTAATTATTTACCAATAATTAAATAATTTGGTGACTTAAAAGCCTTCTTGGTTTAGATTATAGTTCCAGAAGCTGGTGAAAATTAAACGAATATTTTAGCAACAATTCAATTGTTAATTAATAATTTACGGTCGCAATAATAACCAAAATAATTATTATACACTGATCAAACTTTGAAATCTTATAAAGATGAGATGCATGTTTAACATTTTGTTGACAAAATATTATTTTTTTATTTTTTTGCATAATCTTTAAATGTTTAAAAAAAATAGTTATAAACAAATTAACGTTTCTCAGAAAGTTTTTATTATATTATAATTTTAAAAAATAGCTAAAATGCACATTTCAAATATCTTGAAAATGAATGCTTTAAAACTTTTTTGCAACCATTTGCAAAAATGTTATGAAACAGCAAAGTAAACATACGATTACTACGGTGTTAATAATTTTTTTTAATTCTTTCAAAGCGTAGAAGTGAGTTTAAAGTACAAGCTAATTATTTATAAAACAATATCGATTATCAGCTTAATGGTTATATTTTAATTAAAGATTATAAATATATTTTTTTGTAATTTACACGCGCGAAAGTAGAATAATACAGTACCGTAGCTACCCGCCCACATACACAACTCGCGCGAGTTTAAGCGTGTCAGTCGCTTCGAGTGAACATTTTATCTCCGGCTCTGTATCAAGCCTACTTTCGCGCTAAAAATTACAAAAAAAAGTATTTTTAATCTTTGATTAAAATATAACCGTTGCACTAATTTTTGACATTCTTTGTGAGTAATTAGATTGTACCATAGACTCACTTTTAAGCTTTGAAACAATTAAAACAAGTTATAAACAATGGAGATATCGTATATTTATTTTGCTGTTTCCTAACTTTTTTGCAAATGGTTGAAAAATTTTTTTTAAGGCATTCATTTTTAAGACCTATGAAATACGCATTTTAAGTATTTTTTAAAATTAGAATATAATAAACAATTTCTAAGAAATGTTAATTTGTTTATAACAATTTTTTTTAAACATTTAAAGATTATGCAAAAAAATGAAAAATTTATATTTTGTTGACAAAATATTAAATAGCCATCACACCTTTATAATCTTTCTAAATTTGATCAATATCTCATGATTATTTTGGTTGTTATTGCGACTGTAAATTGTTAATTAACAATTAAATTGTTGCTAAAATATTCGTTTCATTTTAACCGGCTTCTGAATTTATAATCTATACCAAGAAAGCTTTTATTTCACCAAGCTATATAATTATTGATAAATAATTACTGGCCCAAAAAATTTATTTGAAAATTCGAGATTTTGTTGGGAAAACCCACATTTTCCGAGGAAAATTTTCGTCGGAGCAAATCGGGAAAAACATGCCTCTATGTAGAATTAAATTGGAGTGAATTTTTATTTGAGTATTTTTAATATAAAGTTAAAATCTTCGGAGTTATAGAGCAATAATTGAAAAAAATACGATTTGTCGGCGCCATTTTGTTTATAAAAAAAGTAGCACACTATCTGTTGACTTTGCATACCTATATTAATAATATATAGGATCTTATAATTCGATTAAAGCAATAAAATTGCTGGTAAATAACCTTTCTTTGTACTTTACTAATTAGACCAACGTATTATAACTATTTTTTTTCAAAATTTAAAGATTATGCAAAAAAAAAGAAAAATTTATATTTTGTCGATAAAATATTAAACAATCATCTCATCTTTATTATCTCTATAAGTTTGATCAATGTATCATGATTATTTTGGTTATTATTGCGATCGTAAATTGTTAATTAACAATTGAATTGTTGCTAAAATATTCGTTTAATTTTCACCGGCTTCTGGAATTATAATCTATACCAAGAAATCTTTGATGTCACTAAGATATTCAATTATTGATTAATAATTACTTACCTAAAACTTTATTTGAAAATTATAGTTTTTGTTAGGAATACCCGCATTTTCCGAGGAAAATTTTCGTCGGAGGAAATCGTGAAAAACATATCTCTATGCAGAATTTAATTGCGGTGAATTTTTATTTGAGTGTTTTTGTTGTAAAGTTAAAATCTTCGGAGTTATAGAGCAATAATTGAAAAAAATACGATTTGTCGGCGCTATTTTGTTTATAAAAAAAGTAGCACACTATCTGCGGACTTTGCATACCTATATTATTAATATATAGGATCTTATAATTCGATTCCAGCAATAAAATTGCTGGTAAATCACTTTTCCATGAATTTTGCTAATTAGCCCAGAGTATATGGTTAATATACTATATCACTCCTATTCATATCTTGATATCTATTAGCACTGGATAAGCTTATAAAATCAAAAACTCTTACGAGAAGTTCCAAGATCAAAATCTATAAATCCATGGTCAGACCTGTACTAACATATGGATGCGAACGTGGACCATGACCAAAGCAAAGGAAGAAAAACTCAGACGTTTTGAACGGAAAATACTTAGAAACATTTTCGGACCACAGTAACACAAACCAGTATAGGATTAGAACCAATATCGAATTAACAGCACTCTACGATGACACGGATATTGTCCAAGAAATTAAATCACAGCGAGTAAGATGGGCAGGCCACGTGCACAGACTTCATAACGAGACACTTGTAAAACTGGTATGGGAGGAGATTCCTACAGGCAAAAGACCACTCGGACGTCCCAGAATGCGATGGAGAGATAACATCCAAGCAGATCTCCGGAAAATGAACATTCCATTTGACCCTAGGTTGATGGAAGACCGAAAAAATTGTAAAAAAGTTGTATAGTCGTATTTAGTAGATCTTTGGATGGCTTCTTCGAAGGTTCATGTATAAAAGAGTTCGAATGTTTAAGACCCAATTGTTGATACCAGTGGATACATTGCATCCGTTCCACTCAATTCGATATCTTCTTTTTAGCTGTGCTCCTTGCTATTCCAACGACAGGTTCCATAAATGTTTTTTTGCCTCTACCCTGGTAAGTTAGTCCGCTTTTTCATTCCTTTCAATACCAGTACGTCCAGGCATCCGTTTTTTGATCCGAATCAAATTCTCAAGAAGTTCGAAACTAACTTACAGTCAATTAGATTCGATTTCAGTGCCGTTAATGCTGCCTGGCGTTCCTATATAATTTTTATAGATCTTTCTGTAAATGCATTAATAATTCCTGCAGGCACATCTGTATAGCACAAATTTCTTCTTGGAAGATAGTAGAGTGATCTGCAGGCACACATGTATAGCATAATTTTTTTCGTGGAAGACAGTGGAGTGATAACCTAGGTTTAGCCTTGCTTTCTCTCCATATACTCATGCTTCAACTCTTTTAACGATTTTAGAGTCATCTGTATACCAGCATTGATCTGCCACTATGAGATTTTTTTTAATTGGCCTCTCGGTCGTACCTTACTGAAAAGACGAGGGTAAACGGATTTCCAAATTATATTTAGGTTGCATTGCATCTTGTACCATTTTCAACCATAGGTGATTATTTATTTCTGCAGATTTGATTCCGGTATCCTTTCGCCCTGCTTCCTAGCATCTTATCGACCTTCTGTATGCACCTATCTTCACCTCTTTCCTTATCCATATATTATGTTAAATTTAAATATGTTGCGACCAAGCTTGCTACAACATATGTACTGTTATGCTCTGTATTTTCTCTCTGTTACGAGATTGATCAGCATCTTATTAATTCAATTAATTAATTAATTATTTTAATTGCTACTCATGGAAACAAAACCAAAATTTAATAAAACTTTCCAATAAAATATATTCTCAGGGCTAATTGATTTTAATGTATCACCTTTAGTTTGTGGCTTCTAGTATTTCTCGTTGCTTACTTTATCAAGGACAGAACAGGGAAAATAAATATATTCAAAATCATATAAATTTTATAAATATTATTTATTTATATTCTATACCCTAAATATAAGATTCAAAATGTATGCTAAAACTTTATTCTGTTGTCAAAATTTCTTATCTAATAAAAATAATCATTAATTCTACTATCTCCTTTTTCTTTTAACAAATTTTCATTTAAATGATTCGGTAGACTGTTCTTATTATTATATAAAAAACAATATTTAATTCACCTTTTAAATAGATTATGTATCTTTTCTATAAATTTATGAATGAATAAATTATGTAAAACTGTTAAATTGACAAAAAACAAATATGGTATGTATTATAAAACAACTCTCTCCTTTTCACAAATAATCTGACTAACCTTTTTTATCTTTTTTACGTCTTCTCATGGATTGTGTTATCCTCGCTTCTCCCACACTGCTCCTCGGATGCTGCTACGGTCTTTCTCTTCCAAACTGTTTTACAAAAAAAAAAACAGCACTCGCTCGGAATCTCTCCTCTATTTAGTCTCCGACTCGATACAAACAATATCAATCTTTATAATTCCAAGATTTTTTCTCTCGGCTCGCTATCTTGTGCAAAATTGATACAAACCGGCTACTCGTTCCAGACAAAAACTGGAATCTATTCGGACACGAGGAGATTTTACTTCTCGACTCGATCACGATTTCGTCTCAACAGAAATCTGCTTATACAGCCACCAACTTAACCACTTCACACAAATTCGCTACTTTCTGAACTGGACTGATCTCTTCAGATCTTAATTATACAGTAAATCTTTTTCCTTCATCCATCTGAGACTCAAACACTCTACTCCCCTCCATCAGTTTCCTCCAATCACAAGCATTATCTCCGCACATTACATCCCTACTTTCCTTTCTTAAAAACAAATAGAGTTGTATAAAAATTTATGTAAAATTCCAGGAGATACCAAAATTAATTTTTGTCTTACATGCTAGAAAAATCCTATATTTTAAACTAAACAATTTTATTTACTTTCTAGGAAGCATTTAAAAACGTTCCATTGTCCACGTCAAACGCTTTCTAAAACCGATCGTAATCACTCTATTGTTCTTGAATTGTTAAGTCCGTTCGTAGAATCTTAACCACTAATGTTTTTCACTTTCCACGAAACACTGCTTAACGACTAAAATATATTATTTACAAATTTTTGGCCATATACAAGGCGACGAAAAGTTACGATCTTGTGGTCGGATACAAAATGAATTCGCTAAATTTTCCCCTTAAAAATTATATAACAGTACATTGAAGCTTATTCAGTTTCTCATTGGAGGTCTTTTGTTGTCATTTAGAGCACCATACAAATGCTCCATACGTAAGTAGGAGTTTGGCATAAGTTTGACTATAGGCATAATAACCAGTGTGTGAGACACTGTATAATGCCAAATTCGATAATAACAGAGCTTCGTTGTTTAAACTAATTTTCGTTGCACATTGACCATTGGCTACTGTCGCTATTTAGCGAAAAACATTTAACTGTTACACATGCATTGAGTCAAAAATAACAAATGTTATTTATGTGAAGTATCGGTTTTTCATTAACAATTTACGATTTTTACAAAAAAATTGTTTTACATTAATAAAGTGTTTTCTATATCTATGCAAGCGGCTACTCTACCTCTTCCAATACTGTTTCTGTTGAAATCCTTAATAGGGGAGTGCATTTAGATTTTCACTTCGGAAAAAATCAAACAAGATAAAACTTTTGGTAATTTCATTACGAAATGTTTAATAAACAACATATCAAAAAGTTCTACTCGAGAAGTGGGTGGTTCATTTTTTATTAAACAAATGAACAGCGAAGTTAGATATTTTTTTAAATAACTCCGAAAATATAATTTTTAGAAAAAAACTGACTTGACCATTGAATAATTCAGAAAATTTTACAAAAAAATCCTTATATAAAGATTTTTCTAAAATTAAATCTCTAGCTTCTGTAATTTTTTATTTATAACGCTAAAGTCACCCTTCTCACACACATTGGCGCAATGTAAACTAGCGTTGGAAGAAGTGCACGGTTGAGTTTTTTTAATGTAATTCTTTAACTAATGGATCAAAAGAAATTTTACAAATTGGACATGAAAGAAGATAAAATAAGCTATCTTATGGTTGTAATAAAAAGAAATAAAATGTATGGACATAAGTACGGTGTGGGCGGAAAGTGAGACTTACATGAATTTTGTTTAAAAATGATTTAAAAATGTGTAACTAATACAATTTTACTTACAAAGCTCTCAAATTTGCACAACTTACCTCTCAATCATCTTACTAAACGATGTTTCATTAAAAAAAAATCTCAAAAATTTAATTCAAATAATACGCTGTCTCAAAAAATGTAATTTTTGAAAACTTCGTAGTTCTACAGAATTCCCACCATTTTAAGACGGTATTACTCAAGTTTGAATAAATCTAATACAATTTTGTTAATATTTTTTTAAAGCCTAGGATGTAATCTTTAAAAAACACTGAATTATTTTAGATTAAAGATGAAATAAACAATTTCTTTTTAAAAAAACTAAGAAAGATAACAAAAATGTAATACAAAAACCGAAAATTACCAGCTGAAAAAATGTATATACAGAGTGATCAACACTTTTTTCTGTAAAACTTACCTAAAATTAATTTAATAATAAGCTTCAAAAATAATAAATGTTCAACAAAAAAATTTTTTTAGCTCTTATACAGTATGTCTGCGTAACTAGGAACCTATTGATAACTTTTTTAATATCAGTTTTACGAAAAAAAGTTATTCTTTATAAAATACTCTGCATCGTATATAACATAATATGCAACCATCAAATATCAAATTTTGTTAATTTTGTACGAGGTATGTCAAAAAATATGAATTTCACTCAAGAGTAAAGTACCTTTATATTTCACAATATCGAAAATTTTTATAAAGAAAAGTTGTTTGGAATTAAAACTATGTTCCAATATGTAATTATATCCTTCTAATCGAATTTTTTTTTAATATTTTTTCAAATTAATTATACCAAGCATCATTAAATTTTCACTTATTATTAATTTATGATAACTGATTTATTATTAATTTTATGAAGAAAGTTATTCGTCATAAATAGCTGTGCATGGTCTAACACTTAATATGCAAATATAAAATATTATATTTTATCAATATTATACGAGGTATTATGTAAAAAATTGCATAAAAATGTAATTGCATATTGACATATTGTTTTTAATTCTGAACAACTTTCCATAATAACAATTTTCAGTATTATGAAAAATATAGGTATTTTACTCCTAACTGAAATTTTTATTTATTGAAATAAATTGTACAAAATTGATAAAAATTGATATTTTATGAATGCATTTAAAGTTTTAGAATATGCAGAGCTTTTTACTAAGAACAACTTTTTATTTATGATTCCATTGCAACAATTTTTTGAATATTGAAGAGATAGATTTTGAATAATTGGTTCTTTCTTTCTAATACATTTTAATTTTTAATATTTTTGTGAAAATTATTTGTTTATCTTTTTTTTTAAGAATGAAATTCCATATTTGTTTGATTGGATTCTACTTGTTTTTCATTTAAATATCCGCCATTTTGGATCCGTCATTTTGAAATTTAAATTTTTAATCTTTAATTCAGATTCAACAACCTGTTAAAAATAAAGACAATAAATGTTTTAGAAAAATGTTCTTTTTTTTGTTCTTTTTAGAAAATCCGCATTTTGGATCCGCCATTTTATAGTTTATAATGTTAACATTTAAGTTAGGTTTATCAAAGTTCTCAAAAATAAATATATGTAGAAATAAATAAATTTTGTAAAGAAATTAGGATTTTACAACTATTTTTTAAGTTATCCGCCATTTTGGATCTGCCATTTTATAATTTAAATTATCAAAATTTGATTCAGGTTCAGCAACCTCTCAAAAATAGCCACATATATGTAAACAAACACGTTTTATAAAAAAAATTCGGATTTTACAACTGCTTTTTAAGGAATTTTAGGAAAAAATCCGCCATTTTGAATTTGCAAATTGTAATGTCAGATTCGGGTTCAGCATAATCAAAACTAAAATAAAAATATTTTTTATCAAAATAAAATGTTGAATTCACCCATATTCTTAACATTATTTATACAAAACAATTGTTATTGTTTAAACAATTAATAAACAATTAGCGGCGAAATTTGTGAGTAGAACTTTTTACTTTAACATATTTATAAACTAACAAAAAAAGTTTTAGAAAAATATAACCTTGTTTGATTTTTTCCGAAACATTGTATCTTCTCGTTCTAATTGCACTCCCCTATAATATATCTATCAATATTTTTTTTCATGGCTTCCACATAAATGATATACCTAAGACTGATCGGCCTGTAAATTAGACAATTTAAAGACAGATTTAAAGTGCGGTATGCTTCTTTCTATGGACACCCGTTCCCGTTTTCTATATTACATTGAAAAATCCTCCACCAAATTTAATATAGAATCACTCAAGACAATAGTAGATAGACTTTATCAATATAGACAATGCGAAAAGATTACTTAAAACCCTCTAATAGCAATAAATAATGTAGAAGCAGCCCTCTATGACTGATCATGTACTATAAACTATAACGTAATATATTAATATTGTTTATCACTCTGCAAATTTTATAAATTATAACATCTACAAAAAATAAAATGAGAAAATAATGAAAACTGATTTCCGTATTTACGGTTTTCTATCGGTTTCTGAATTAAGGGTCGTATAAATTCTTGCTGAGTCACTCCCTCATTTCCTAATCGAATACGTCTGTTATTTCTGGAACATTCCAGACTTGTACGTTGTGTGAAAATGTTTTCTTGCAATATTCGCGGGATGTTTGGGTTCTATTTGTATAATTGTTCGAAAATAATTATGTTGCATTAGTCCGTTCTTTAAAGGTAAAATATTGCAAAACCTCTAAATTTTAAACAACCGCTTGGATTGACATGAAATTTGGCATACACATAGCTAACAAGTCAAACAAAAAAAGTGATATTGTGCCGATATGTGCTTTTGCCCTGGGGGTGGTTTTCACCCCCTATTGGGGGTGAAAAAATGTTCGTCCAAAGAAAGTCAGGAAATGGATAAACTGGCTAATTTTAAGTAACTTTTGTTCTATAGAGTTTTTTCACTAAGTCAATACTTTTCGAGTTATTTGGCAGTGAATATGTTCATTTTTTCAACAAAATAACCACGCTTTTAGACGGTTTCTCGCAAATAACTCAAATAGTAAGTATTTTGTCGAAAAAATATTCCTAGCAAAAATATAGCATGTAAAAAATTTTAAAAAATGGTGTATAAATCACGTCTCTACACCTACTAATTGCAGAGTTATATCTAATGAAAAATAGGTTCATATTCGTCAAATTCCAAATGGAATACTTTAACGAGAAATAACCAAAAATGAAGCACATTTCGAGGAAAACTCATTACAACTTATTTAAAGTGTTTAAAAAAAGCTTCATTTTTGTTTTATAAAAAAAATTTCTAGCATCAAAATTAAACAAGTTACGCTCAAAATAACGTTAGTCCCTTTGGGTTTTGGTAAAAAAATCGAGAAAATCGCCCCCTAATTATTATCTTAAATGAACTTAATCGTTACGGCTTCATAAGTTTTTTGACTCGTGTATATATTGTTAATATGATCTGTAAGTTTCATCGGTTCAACGTCCTTATTATTGAAAGGGCTTTAGTTAAAAGGGGTTGCACTGATCACGAATGTATGCAAATTTAGAAACACCAAATCTTAATCAATTTTTGTCTAACAGAAAAACAAAAAAATACATGATATTCAGAAAAGCAAATCTGACTTTTTTTGTTTTTCGAGATTTTTGGTATCTCTAACAATTTTTAAGTTATTTTGAAAAAAAGCATATTATTCAAAACTTAAATTTTTAAAAATTTTACTTTAAAACCAAATTTTTTCAAAAATAAGCACTTTGAATCGATGAAACTTACAGATCATATAAACACAACATAAGTAAAATAATTTGTGGAACATTAACGATTAATTTCATTTAAGTTGCTAATCTTCCCGATTTTTTTTTTGCAAAAACAAAAGGGACCAACTTTATTTTGAGCGTAACTTGCTTAAATTTAATGCTAAAAACTTTATGTAAAAACAGAAATGAAGCTTTTAAAAAAGTTATAATGGGTTTTCCCCAAAAAGTACTTAATTTTTTGGATATTTCACGTCGATTGGAATTTGGTGAATATGAATCTATTTTTCATTGGCTATAACTCTGGTTCTGCGGGATCCAGAGACCTAACGCGTACACCATCTTTTTTACTTTTTTATAGGCTATATTTTTGCTGGGAACGTTTTTTTCGACAAAATACTTACTTTTTGAGTTATTTGCGAAAAACCGTCTAAAAATGTGGTTATTTTGTTGAAAAATGAAGATATTCACTCGCAAATAACTCGAAAAGTGTTGACTTGGCGAAAAAGCTCTATAGAACAAAAGTTACTTAAAATTAGTCAGTTTACCCATTTCCGGACTTATTTTGGACATATATGTTTTCACCCCCAAGAGGGGGTGAAAGTCACCCTCCGGGCAAAAGCACACATCGGCACCATATCACTTTTTTTCTTTGACATGTAAGCTATACGTATACCAAATTTTATGTCAATCCAAGTGGTTCTTTAAAATTTAGAGCAAAAACCGTGAAAGAATGGACTACATTCCAGATTATAATTCAAGGAAAATAAGTAAGTTTTTAGTTAAAATATATCTATAAAAAGAAACAATTAAGTGCGAAAAATGCAATTCTTTCAATTTTTTAACTACCATTAAAAGAATAAATATTTAAAATAAAATTTCAAAATTTTAATAAGTATAAGAAAACTATAATCAGATGATATATGGTAGAAAACTAAAAGCAAATTTAAAGGTCTCAAACCCTCACAATATAAAAGAAACGTGGAAAGAAGTAAAAGGGTCACATTTTGATAGCAGCAGAAAAAGTACATAATAGGATATAAATAAATAAAAAAGGAAAAAAGAATGGTACGACGAAGACTGCGAAAAAACATTCAGGGAAAAAATCTATCAAGAAAGAAATAGCTGAAAACAGGTAGAGAAGAAAGATGGATTGATGAACTTATAGAAGAGTTGGAAGTAAAAAAGCAAGAATAATATACAGCTATATAAATATAGAAAATCACACAACAAGAAACAACTAGATTGATGCCAAAATATGGAAGAAACGTTACGAAGGGTTATTTAAGGCTAGAGAAAGCCCTCACGAATGCACAGAAGAATCATACCTTGACGATAAAAACGAAATAGAACATCCGTCATATGGGGGGTTAAGGTGATAAGAAATCTAAAGCAAATAATGAATTTAGAACTACGAAGTAAGAGAACTTTTGAAAGGAGAAGACATTCTCAGATTTATCAAAGCACATAGACTCAGATGGATAGGACATATTATAGAAACAGGAAAGCCAGAAGCAGTTATTAAGAAAATCACCACATGGAGACCAGTATGAGTCAGACCACGAGTAAGACCGAAGACGAGATGGAAGAACCAGATAATTGCAGAACTTAAGAAGGTAGGAGTTATATAATGGATAACCATAAGAGCCCAAAGAGGGCGGCAATCACTCCGCTAGAAGTGTAGATGTCATGATGATAATGATACAGTGTGGTTAAAAAGTTATGAACAATATAAGTTGGCAAAATGGATAAAACACCCAGTATCTTTTTTATTGATGAAGTAAGACCCATTAAGTATGGGGGTTTTGAGATCGGCTAAGTGTCCCCTAAGCAGGGTAAAAAGGGGAATAGATCCATAGGTAGAAGAATTTCCTGGCTGAGAAACTTAATTGAGTGGTATAGTTTCATCTCAGTAGATCTTTTCAGAGCTGCCGCCACTAAGGTACGGATAGCTGTGATGATTGCCAACCTCCGATATGACAAGGAATTACAAGAAGAAGTGTCCTTTTTTTTTTCAATTATGCTACTTTTTATGTTACTTTTAATGTGATTTAGTTTTGATTATATTGCTGATTTAAACAAGTAGTTGGACTTCGTAAGTCCTAGGTTTTCACCCAAAGTAATCGAAAGTAGAACTGGAAGTCGATATTTGAACGCTTCGTGTAACTTTGCGCCGATTGATAAACGATTTTACTAATTTTTACTAAACTTTGGGTCATCATTGTTTAAACAGAAATGAATTCAAAACCGAAACTAAAGATTCAAACTCAACTTTTCAATACGCTTCGATTGATGTGCTACATGTAATATTTATGCACTTCTGGTTAGACCTTTTTAACCGGAAATGATATAAAAACTAAAATTTTACATTTTGTTCTCATCTTGCTAAGGCTTGTCGAATGATATATCGATTATACTATTTCGGTGACTTTAAAACAGTTCACACGGTTGCAACTCTAAAACCGGAAGTCCGATGTCAAATTTCTCATCTTTAATACCATCCTTGGGTTATAAGCTTTTATTCGACACCTCATCTGTCATTATATCTGTATTAATAACGGAGGAGATAGACATACGGGCAGACAGTCATGAAACCGGAAGTATATATTTGTTCTCTTCTTGCGAAGTCGCGTCGAATAATATATCACTTGTATTATTCCGGTGACTCTAAAACAGTACTTCTGGTCGCATTTCTAAAACCGGAAGTCCTATGTCAAGTTTCTCAAATTTCTTGTCATTCTGCCTATTATAGCGGAGGAATTAAATTTGCAGTCGGACGGACAGACGGACATACATCCTAGGTCAAATTTCTCACCTTTAGTACCATTTGTCATTCTACCTGGTAAAATGACGAAGGAATTATATTCGCGGTCGGACGGACATACTGACAGACAGCCTAGGTAAAATTTCTTACCTTTATTACCAACCTTGGATTATAAGCTTTCATTTGACACCTCATTTGTCATTCTACCTGATACAATGACGTAGGAGTTATATTAGCGCTCGGACAGACAGACATACGGACAGACAGCCTAGATCAAATTTCTCACCTATAGTATTGCCCGGTTACAGATAAATGAGAAATTTAAAGAGATAGACCAATTGGTGTACAAGTGGTATTACCACTTGTACACTATCTCTTTAAATGTCTCATTTATCTGTAACCGGGCTATAGCATCCTTGGATTATAAGCTTTCATTTGACACCTCATTTGTCATTATACCTGGTATAAGGACGGAGGAGTTATATTCGCGGTCAGACAGACCGACGGCCAGACAGCCTAGTTAAAATTTCTCACCTTTATTACTATACTTGGATTATAAGCTTTCATTTGACACCTCATTTGTCATTCAACCTGGTACAGGTACAATGACGTAGGAGTTATATTCGCGGTCGGACAGACAGACGGACAGAGAGCCTAGATCATTTTCTCACCTTTAGTACCATCCTTGGATTATAAGCTTTCATTTGACACCTCATTTGTCATTCTACCTTGTATAAAGACGGAGGAGTTATATTCGCGGTCGGAGAGACCGACGGACAGACAGCTTAAGTAAAATTTCTCACCTTTAGTACCATCCTTGGATTATAAGCTTTCATTTCACACCTCATTTGTCATTCTGGCTGGTATATTGACGGAGGAGTTGTGATCACAGACAGACAGACAGACGGACAGACGGACGTCGATAATTCAAAGTTTTCACATTTTTTCAAAATTGGATGAAAACAATAATGTGTATTCCACAGATATATGAAAAAAAAAACTAAAGAAGACTTCAGAAGAAATTAATGTTCTAATATGATTACCCCAAACGTGACTTCCTAATTCAAATCCGGTTATTGACCCCAGTCAAAGCAACCCCCATCCAACCCTTACTTTTTTACACATTCCCTTGCATATGTACAGAGCTAATCACAAGTCCTAAGAAAAAGAAGGTAAGGTAATGCGACATCTTTGTCAACTAACCGCTAGCGCCTCTCGGTAAAGCAAAGCAATAATTATGTAATAGCAGAGTACAGCGAAGTGAGGGTGGATTGAAGATCGGCCATTTTTAGAGGCGTTCGGCTCTAGACGTCAACGATCGTACGCCGTGGTCTATCGTAAAACTCCATATGCGCGCTCCTCACTCAAATCGTATCTACAGACAGCGAGACAGGCTGTAGTATCGATGCAGTGAGACTGCGGGGCTTGTTTTTAAGTGAAAGATGTTCTAAAACATTGGATTTACTTGTGTTGTTGGGTTGAAACAGTGAATTTGCGGAGTGATTTTTCGTTTTATGACAAATGATACCGAATACACCTTAGTGCGAACTATCAAAACATTTTTACTAATCGGATTTAACTGCAATAACCTACGGTCCTCACTTTCGCTGATTTTCGTAAGTATTGACTGTTTTTTTATAAAGTCATGAATGAAAAAGTGTCGGTAAAGGCCCGTAGTTTTTCTAGAATGCCATGGTTGTGGTCAAATGTCAAATATCGCGGGCTCGTACCAAGGTAGCGCTGTAGAGTAATATTGATTTTATACATATTATGCGTGGCCCTTCCCCTCTTAGACTTGCACACAGATATACACAAACACAAGGGTAAAAAATCTGGAATCAAACTATTCTGATGAAAATATGCGGTAGTTACACTACGGATGCGATAGTTTCGTATACAGTGGGGTTAAATTTAGACGGGCGATGCACCGCATAATGTACGGCGGTGCCAAAGAGAATTTTATCGATTTTGGAGGATTTTCACTATGAAAATGTGTAAAGCATTAAGTGAGGATGAAAATTTAGTCAAATTGGGATGAAGTTTAATTCATAATTTACCCGATAAATATTAAAAAAAAGAACTAAACTGATATGCTATACAGACATAATTATTATTTGCCACTAGACACAGTACATTTATATATTTACTCATTGCTTGTCTTTTTCATTATTTGTCCTTTAAATATTTGGAATTTGGTTCTATTCGCTTAAAAAACTACTGCTCTAAGGACTCCACTACAAAATGTAGGAGTAATTTTTGACACATGTCAAGTACTGAACAATACTGCATCTTATTTATATTGACATGATACAAATATCCATATCATCAGCATCATCCAGCCTCCAAAGTTCACTGCTGAACATAGGCCTGCCATCTCCATTTTAGTCTGGCTATTCTTTCGATGAATCCACAATATATTTATTAAAACGCCACTATGAGATTTCAGCTAGACTGAGCTAGACAGATATTTGCAAACTCCATTAATTAGAATTTGTAGAGGTGTCAGACAAGGGTAAACAATCTCACCCAAACTATTTACTCTGGTGTTGGAAGACATTTTTTAATCTATATACCGAGACAATAAAGGGATCTGTATTAACGGGAAATATTTCAATCATCTAAGATTCGCCGATGATGTACCTACTCCTGAGAGCAACAACTATGAAACAACTACGAATAATGATTTCAGACCTAGAAAAAACATCTCTTGAAAAAGGACTGAAATTAAATCTAAAGGAAACTACAATAATGACTAATACAGAAGACACATCAGTAATTAACATAGATCGGACAAACATAGAACACTTCCAAGAATATAATTATTTACTTAGTACAAGCTATCATGGCAGACAGAAGTAACCAGGCTAAAGAAATAAACAGAAGAATAAGACTGGGGTGGGCGACATTCGGAAAACTCTCATATACTATCAAAAACCAAAAAATACCTTTAAATATGCTATACAGACATAATAATCATGTGACATTAGACACAATGTTAGGGGAGCCAAGTGTGCTAAATGTGCAGTCACTCCATCGCTTTGGGGACCTATTTTGTTGTGAAGATTAGGTCCTAAAACCTAAAAAAGTCAAGTAAAGTGTTACATTTTAGTGGGGACTTCCATTTTTAATTTAATTTTTCATTTCCAACAATCGTTCTTTTTTAGATTATAGCGCCATCTATCCATAATTCCAAAAAATGTCTCGTTACTTATTTTGACGTAAGGAATCCAAATCTTCAATAAAAATAGGGGTTCCCATTTAAGATTTTAAATTAACCCCCCACCCCACCTCCGTGGGGGTCGTGTTTGATGCCATTCCATAGATTTTTCAAAAATATTGAATAAGTGTATTTTTCAGTTTTTCGATCTGATGTTCATTTGGCGAAATATCGCGAGATTCGTATTTAAAATATTAAATTTACCCCCCATCTCTCTCCGTGGGAAGTCGTGTTTGGTATCATCCGATAGATTTTTGAAAAATATTGAGTACGTATTTTTTAGTTTTCCGATCTGTCATTTATTTCGCGAAATATTCTCTTTTTTCTTGTGAAACTTTGGGACTCACCCATTTACTCACGTCCCGCTCAAATCGTCAGATTTTTGAAATATACACTATTTTGCATGTACTTAACTTACCTTATCTTAATTTGACGATTTCGAGTTTTTCTAAGGATAGATTTTTTTCGGCCCCCCCTTAACGAACTCCTCTGCATTAAGAGCCAATATATGGTAGAGGTACATTTTCAGGGTACAATGTTTCTCTCCATGTAATAATCTGACGCGCTCGAGTAACTGCAAATATCCCCGCTTGGGCTCCCCTGCCACAACACATTTATATGTACTTATATTAATTGCTTGTATTTTTCATCATTTGTCCCTTAAATATTTGGAATTTGCGTTTACTCGCTTCAAGTTTCTCATTACAAAAAGGAGTAATTTTTGGCAGATGTCAAGTAATGAGCTATAAACTATACTGCACCTTTAGATATCACGAAGGACTTTGAATTGGAATCTTTTGTAGTCTTTGCATATTTGTATTACTGACAGTTCCCCAGATTTGATTCCCGTATATCCAGACCGGTCGTAGTATTTCCTTATAGAGAAAAAAGTTGTTCTGGATACTTAAACGTTACAGCCCAAGTCGGGCTCTGGCCTTCTCCAGAATCCGCCTCCTAGTATCTCTGTCCCTGGCTGTTCTCCTCCAGTCCTCCAGTTATCCACCCATATCCAAACATAATACTTACATTTCAGAGCAATGCTTTTTAAATGGCATTTCGGACATTTTGTACGAATCCTGAGAAAACTAATAAATTATATTTTTGAAAAATTTAAATGCAAAATGAAAGATTACGTTATTACCGAGGGTCGAAAGTCTCTTAAAATAAACAAATATTTCTTTTGAATGAAATATTTAAAATCAAAGTCACACTAAATTTTATCTTTTTTTCACTCCTGTAACTTATTAAAATAAACATTATAGAAGTTTCCAGGGACTTTCGGCCCTCGGTAATAATGTAATCTTTCATTCTGCGTTTAAATTTTTCAAAAATACTATTAGTTTACTCAGCATTCGAAAAAAAAAAATTTGCGCATGCGCTCTTAAATTAATCTTAACTTAACCTGTAAATTTTATAAATACATAGGTAGTATCTACAAAAAATAAAATGAGAAAATCGTGAAAACAGTTTTAGGCATTTACGGTTTTGTATTGGTTTCTGAATTAAGGGTCGTATAAATTCTTGCTGAGTCACTCCCTCCTTTTCTAATCGAATACGTCTGTTATTTCTGGAACATTCCAGACTTGTATGCTGTGTGAAAATGATTTCTTTCAATATTCGCTGGATGTTTGGTTTTTATTTGTATTATTTTTCGAAAATTATTGTTGTGTTGTATTCTAGATTATAATTCAAAGGTACTTATCTAGTAACTTGTTTAGTTAAAATATATCTGTAGAACGAAACAATAAATTGTGAAAAATGAATTTTTTTCGATTTTTTTACTTACTACTAAACAGGTAAGTAAGTATTTAAAATAAATTCCGAAAAATTTAATTTGAAAACGTTAAAAAACTTCAACGTAGTATATTTTTAAGTTGTCAAATTAATCTTTTGCCCCGAAAACCGCAAAACAGGGGAAAATCGTTAATTATTTATAATTCTTGTGATACACCTTTGATATTGTTTCCCAATTTGGTTCTTGAGGTGTTTAGCAACCCCTCAACAATAATTATTATTAGTTTTAAAATTATTAATTTTTTTATCCCAGAAATCCTATTTTGGAATAGTTTAGCTCTTCTAATCCATTTAACGCGGTGGATTAGTGCTCATATATTTTTTCTTTGCTTTGTCTACTATCTTTTTTCATTTTCTCTGGTCCTGAATCGTGCCTCTCCAGTTTGCAATTTCCAACTTTGATATTTCCTCCAGAAGTTGTCCTTTACATCTTAATTTTGCTCACCCTTGAACGGCATTCTGTGCTTGCAGAATACCATAGGCATTCTATGCAGCATGAATACCATACTTAAAAGTATAATCACGTATCGCAGTGAAGTTTGGCTACTGAAACAAAGAACTGAGAAAATTTTAAAAGATAAATTCAGTTTTTGTTTTTATTTGATTCAGAGTTGGACCATCATCTCCATATAGCTATTTCAGCATCTATGCATCCTTAGTGAAGCTATGCAGTCACAACTCTGAAACAAATTTCAAAAATCCTGCCTATTTAAGGAAGGATATATAAACCCTGCCTAAATACGAAGGAATACGTAATATGAGAAAATGTTACCAGTAACAGAAATGGACTTCTGGAGAAGAGCAGCAGGCAAATCAAGAAGAGATCGGATACCAAATGAGATTATACGAGAAATGATGGAAGTCACACATACAATAATTGATGATATAAAAACAAAACATGTATAGTACGGCCATGTACAGAGAATGCCAGATGACAGGATCCCTAAACAGACTTTGGCGTGGACACCACAAGGGAGAAGGAAAAAAAGAAGGCTGAGAAGAAGCTAGATGGAGGGAATTAAAAAGAACTAGAGGAAAGAGAAATCCTCCAAGTATGTGGCTAAACACAGAATGGCGGTTAGGAGTCGGAAGGCGTCGCGTCGGAGAATGGTGTAAACCGATAGTATTAGTAGTAGTAATGCTTAACAAATTAGAATCATTCGAATTGTGGTGCTATCGACAAATCCTAAAGATAACGAGGGTTTCGCACACTTCCAATGAATATGTTCTCCAAATGATTAATTCAGAACGTCTGCTCATAAACATTGAAAAGAGGAGAAAAACAGAGTACTTCGGCCATATAATTAGAGGATCTAAATACCATCCACTTCGCCTTATAATACAAGGAAAGGTGGAGGGAGAGAGATGGATTGGTCGAAAGAAGCTTTCATGGTTGCGTAATATTAGACAATGGTGTGGTTCCACCATTATTTCGTGCAGCAGCTGATAAAGAGAGGTTTCAGGAAATGGTAAACTGGATAACGGGCAACGCCTGAATACCAACATGGCACCTAAAGAAGAAGATACTCTCTGTAGATCTGTAGATGGCAGATGGATTATTATAAAACTTGATTTGAGTTGACTGAAAGGAGGATAACATCCAAATTTTGATTCTTTAAATTTTTAACTTCCGCCGTGGGTCATTAGCTCTTCTGCCAAACATTTCGTCAATGTCATTGTCAAAAGTTTTTTTTGTCATTAACTAGTACCTATCAACAACATTTTTTTCTTTTCACTTTCAAAAATACTCCAAAAACATATTTTTGTTGATACACGTTCATTATTATTCCGGTTATTGCGTAACCTGGCACAACCAACAAAACATTTTCAACAGCTTTTGAGTCCACACATGTTTATGTGAAATATCCCAGTGACATTAATTATGTTAATTGAGGTTATATCTAATTTTAACATATATTTAACATTGTAATTAAACGTACCATTAGTGAAATATATTTCTACCGGTCGCAATATTTAAAATTACTCGCTGAAACTAGATTCTCTTCTGCTTTTAATATAATGTTGTGAAATACAAATAAATGTGATAATAAAATAATAATCATAATAATATAATTATATATTTGACCAGGGCCGCGCCAAGGCTTTCAAGCGCCCTGGGGCAAGTAATTTTAGGCGCCCCTTTCCTTCTTCCTTTGTAAGTAGTTTTTTGCAGCTTAGTGAATCGTTATACGGTATACCTACAAACTATTTTTTATGTGTTAGGAAAGTATCATCATTATCATCATCATCTCACCGTTGTCGTCCACTGCTGAACATAGACCTCCTCTAAGTTTCTCCATGTCTCCCAATCTTGAGCTACCAGCTATCCAGTGACCGGCAGTTCTCTTTACATCGTCAGTCCAGCGCGTTGATGGATGATCTCTGCTTCGTTTATCCGATTGTCCGCCGGCGGTCGCTATTCCAATAATCTTCTAGCCTAGCTGTTGTTCGGTGTTCCTGCCACATGACCTGCACATCTCCATTTCTTCTTTGCTACATGTTCTACTATGTCTTTGATTTTTGTCCGTTGCCTGATATTTTGGAATTCTGTCTCCTTGAAAACAATTGATATTCGGAGATGAAAAAATATACGTTAAAATTAAGTCCGGAAGTGGATAAACTGACCAATTCTAAGCAACTTTTGTTCCATATACAGTTTTTTCACTAAGTCAATATTTTTCGAGTTATTTGCGAGTGAATATATTCATTTTTCAACATAAAAACCACGGTTTTAGACGGTTTTTCGCAAGTAACACAAAAAGTGTATATTTTATTGAAAAAATGTTCTTCGCAAAATATAGGTTATAAAAAAATAAAAAAAACTTGCACGCATGAACTCGGCATACTTCATGCACGCATGAACTCGGTAGATCTAGTAGAGGAAGAGTTGTAGCTCGAGAAAATGGATTCTTACTCGTCAAATTCCAAATCGAGCATTTCAACGTGAAATAACTAAAAAATGAAACACTTTTCGGGCAAAACTCGTTATAATTTTTTTACAGTCTTTAGAAAAAGCTTTATTTTTGTTTTTTAAAAAGTTTCTAGCGGCAAAAGTAAGCCAGTAACGCTGAAAATAAAGTTGGTCCTTTTTTTTTGGTCAAAAACATCGTAAAAATCTCCGCTTAATTAGCATCCCTATTTAAATTAATCGTTACAGCTTTAAAATTTATTTCACTTATGTATATTTATATGATCTGGAAGTTTCACCAATTCAAAGTGCTTGTTTTTGAAAAAAATTGGTTTTAAATTTAAAAAGAAAACTTGAAATTTTGAAGGAAATGCCTTTTTTTCAAAATTTTTCCCAAGAATATATTTTCGATAAAATACTCACTTTTTGAGTTATTTGCAAAAACGGTCTAAAAACGTGTTTTTTTTGTTGAAAAATAAACATTATTCACTCGCACATAACTCGAAAAGTATATATTGACTTGGGCACGTGGTACTCCCTAGGGCAAAAGCACACGTGGACACAATAATCATTTTCTTCTTTGACATGTTGGCTATGTGTATGCCATATTTCATGTTAATCCAAGCTGTTCTTTAAAATTCAGAGATTTTGGTACAAAAACAGAGGTACTGAAACAGAGGTTCGTACACTTAGGGGATCAAAGTAATAATAACTGCTATTTTTATATCTACCTACGATTGGTAAATTTTTAATTTTACAAGATAAAAAAATATTATTAATATTTCTAGTAATTTCGGTATTTTCAAATTTTTTTTTCGGCTCCTACCGGCGCCTTTTTGGTCCGGCACCGGGGGCACCCCCCTCTCCGCCCTTATGGACGGCGCGGCCCTGTATTTGACCTGAGGGTCTTTGACGATATATATCAGGTAATTTTTGGTTGGTATAACCTGATCCTGAATGGCCAGTAATGAACCTTCCGTTTCGGGGAACATCCTTCCTGATGTCAACCAGTAGTTCGACGCTATATTGTCGACATAATCTTGGCTGACCTCGTTGGGATGTCGATGTCGCCCGCGCAGAGGTTTACCCATCCAGGTGCGCATTTTTCCGTCTTTAGTGAGGTGGTTTATGCGCATTTCTGGTTCCCTCAGTTTGATCGGCGTTATGTCATCTACTGCGCAGATAGCGCGATGTAGAGTAGATGTCTCAGCCTGCATCTGAAAATAAGTTCTTAAATTAGCAATTTGGTTATCTAATTGCTCACCTATATCTATAAGTCCTCTTCCTCCTAAATTCGATGGTAATGTCGTTCTTTCTACTGCACTTCGAGGATGGTGTTTTTGTGTCTTTGTGATGTGTGTTCTTAATTATACATATATGTATACAGTGATGAGCGCGCTAATAACCGGCAAAATAACGCAAAAGATGGACAACATAATGCGTGGTGAAATAAAAACAGATCAAAAAAGGAGAGGTGGGAAATTATCGGTATTCACCTATAAAACATTACCACTTACGATAGTTTCCCACTTTAGACGTTAGCTAAGAGCTAGTTGACTTTTGTCATACGTATGACGTTAAGGTGGCATTAACATTTTTTTTTAATTTTACATAATTTTAGAACTGTTAGAACGAATAGAATGAGTGAGTTTGGAAGCAAGCTTGTCCATAAATAAATCAAAAACAAAGATTATGATTAATGAATTAATAATTTTACTTTCATTTTTAAAATATTTTTATTTAAAAACTAATATAAAAATTAAACACACACACACAGTTTTTCCATTCCCTCATACTACCTTGTCATATTTTGACGTTTATTTGTGCCAATCGAAACGAAAAAAAAGCTGACGTCTAAAGGTGGAAAACTATTGTAAAGTGGTCATGTTTTGTAGGCTTATACCGATAATTTCCCACCTCTACTAGTTTCATCTTTTTTTAATTCACAACGCATTATGTTGTCCATCTTTTGTGTTATTTTACCGATTATTAGCGCGTTCATCACTGTATATTATGGATTGTACCTATACGCTGTGAGCTCGTACGTAGAGGGGATATTTACAACTTCGCGAGAGCCAGTAGTGGCAAGTCTGTAAACGTTTACCGGAAATTTGACATAAATGTCAAAGTGATTAATTTAAAACTAAAATTAAAAACATTAATTATAAAAAATATTAGTTGGTCAAAGCTGTGGTATATATTTTTGCCTTAAATATACTTACGTTTTAAATACTGAATTTAAGTTTTTTTACTGTTTCGTAATACGTAATTATAAATTATTCTAATAATCTTAGCGCCATCTACATGATAATTGTGGAAGTATCCGAAGTAAGAAATTCATATTTTATCAATAGAACGTCAAAATGATTAGCAAAATCTTAAAAATATAGATTACAATTTAATTACTTTTTTGCGTTGTAAATATTAAGCGATAACAATTAAATAATAAATTTAAAAATTACCGGTGAAAGTTGAATTAGTAATCCGCTAGGAGCGCCACCAGCGAAGCTCAGAGCGTATACGCTCTGAGCTTCGCTGGTGTCGCTCCTAGCGGTTACTAATTCAACTTTTACCGGTAATTTTTAAATTTATTATTTAATTGTTATCGCTTAATATTTACAACGCAAAAAAGTAATTAAATTGTAATCGATTTTTTTAAGATTTTTCTAATCATTTTGACGTTCTATTGATAAAATATAAATTTCTTACTTCGGATACTTTGACAATAATCGTGTAGATGGCGCTAAGATTATAATAGATTATTTATAATTAGATATTACGGAACATTAAAAAAACTTAAATTCAGTATTTAAAACGTAAGTATATTTAAGGTAAAAATATATACCATAGCTTTGACCAACTAATATTGTTTATAATTAATGTTTTTAATTTTAATTTTAAATTAATCACTTTGACATTTATGTCAAATTTCCAGTAAACGTTTACAAACTTGTCACTACTGGCGTTCGCGAATTTGTAAATATCCCCTCTACGTACGAGCTCACAGCGTATAGAAATAAACCTGCTACGTTAACATGATTTGTACTTTTTCAGTACAAATAAGTGCCTAGTAAAAGGTACTAGATGGCGCCTGATATCCATTAAACAAAGTGTAAAATAGTGTACAAATACAGTATGTGCCAAAACAAACGACACTGAAAAACTAAAGCTTTATTAAACATGAAAAATTAAATAACAACATTTCAAATAATGGGAATTTTAAGTTTTGCTTCTATACAAAATGTGTTCAAAGTGCTCGCCATTGCGTTCCAAGCAGTACTCATAACGCTTAACCCGGCATTGGTCGCTAGGTAGGTTGTTACGCGAGTAGTAGCGCGTGAGATTTTCTCTCACATATCCAACTTTTGCCTTTCTTTACAAAATTTTACAAAGAAGATGAGGTTTCATCAACGATAAAGCCATTTGCTTTAAAAAGACACGACGTTTTCCTGTTTTACGATTATTATCTTTATATAAAATGTGACTATTGATGCCGCCAATATTTAACATTGAAAAATATATGGTAAGTGACTACTGTAGTATACTGGTATGAATATGGGATTTTCATATCATCGACCACATCCACGGCGCCTTTTATTACATCATAAAAGGATCGTATTTTAGATTTTAAGGGGAAAAATAAAATTAATTTTTATACACAATTGGTGACGCCGGTGGTCGCTTGATGAGAGAATCTCTCATATGAAGCGCACTGCCTCAACAATATGGTGATACTAATGCTGGCCACTCACTTACGGATATCGAAGAGGCCATGGCATGCAGGCCAGGACTGAAGGCCGTTATTTGAGTAGTTAAGTTAATGAACTGCAGTTGAGACGCCACACACATGCAGTTTTGTGATCGAGCGTGCCAACGCCTTACGAAAACTGCGTGTATGTGGTGATTTTGGCCTTCAATTAACCGCCTGTCAGTCACCCGGCCTCTTCGATATCCTCAAGTGAGTGGCCAGCATAAGTAAACGAAGTCACTATCTGAGCGGACGAGTATATTAGATTGTCGAGGGAGGATAGTTAGGAGACCAGAAGGAACTACAGCGCGTATAATTTCCCAGAAAAAAAATTGTGCGCAATTTTCTGAAACCATGAGAGAAAATCTCATATAGCGACCACTGGCGGGTTAACAAGATTGCTTAGCATGTTATTAAAAATAGGCTGCTGCATTCTTCTGAAAAAGGTCAAAATTTTTTCACGGAGTTCATCAATAGTTGCCAGTGGGTTTTCTATAAAAATGGCTTGTTTCAGCATACCCCATACGTAAGCATCAAGAATTGTTAGATCAGGTGAATGAGAAGGGTAAGGAAAATTGGTGTTACGGGAAATTACGCGGCCTTCAAAATTTTCTTGAATCAGATCTAAGGATGCTCTCGTGGTATGACAAGTAGCCCCATTCGGTTGGAACCATTGGGTATTCAACTGTATGTTTCTGGCACGACAGAATTGTCTGAGATCAATAAAAAATGGTGTCAAAATTTGTTCTCTATATCGCACTTGATTTAGTGTAACGGGTCTTCTACGCTCGTCTTCCACGAAGTAAGGGCCCAATAATCCATTACCTGACACTGCGCACCAAATCGTTACACGGTTACTATGAAAAGGTTTCTCTACAATGATGTCTGGTCGTTCAAAACCAAGGAAACGATGTGTCTGTCGATTGATAAATCCATTCAGATGGATGTGACATTCGTCTGTAAACCACATATTAGAAAAAAAATAGGAGTTGTTCATAAACCATTGTCAAGACTGAAGCACAATAAACAACTCTTGATTTCTTGTCTTGTCTTGTCAAGTGTTGTCCAATCTGTATTTTATAGGGAAAACCACCAATCTTCTTAAACAGTCTTCGGGTAGAAGTTTCACTCAAATTCATTTTTAGAGATGTTCTGCGGAGACTTCTTTTTGGTGATTCTCTAACACCTGTTGAAATAGCCTTCCTTGATTCGCATTTGTTGTCACGGTAACTGGACGACCAGTACAGCTTTTGTGTTGAGTTGAAACGCTTCCTGTTCGTCGAAATTTTGCAACGACTCTTAACAAGTCCTTACTAGTCGGTGCAGGCTTCTGAAACTCTTCCCGAAATTGATTGGCAACTATTAACAAACTATGTCCATTTAATTGTACATTCCCGTATGAGCGGAAATAATAGATACTCAATAATAAATATTTTTTCTTGCGTTGTAAGCCACATTTCGAATCTTTTTTACAGTTTGTTAGAATAAACGGGTCTAGGACGTTTCATCGCCGCGGTTTCGATGCCGCCAGTTCGATGATGATGCCGGCCGATTCATCGCCAGTCAATTAATCGCTATCTGATATATTTCCGAATTTTCGACAGTTACAATTATTAGTTATTTTTAGTATTAATTAGGAATTCTAGGAAATGCGAGATATGACGGCGATGAAATGGACTGGCGATGAACCGGCGGCATCGAAACGGCCGGCGATGAACCGGCGGCATCGAAACGTCCCATTCCGGAATAAACAATGTTTAAAAATACCATAACTATTATCACTTGTTTCATTTGACGCGATTATATTTCACAGGCTTCCTGATTTCCTTGTCCTTTGTTTTGGCGCATACCGTATTATCTTCTTCAAGTGCCATTTCCGCGACGGAGGGCGGTAATCATTATAGCTATTCAGACTTTAGAGACGGTTGCTCTGAAAAGTTCATTTGATGTACATGTGTACCATTCTCTCAGGTTGCGCAGATACGATATTCTACGTCTTTCTATGCTTCTTTTTCCCTGAATCTTTTCCTGCATAACCTATTGAAGTAAATGAATCTCTCTCCACGACTAATATGTCCGAGATATTCCAATTTTCTTGTTTTTATTGCACTTAGGATTTTCATTTCTTTATTCATCTTCCTCAGCCTTTGTTTGTGATGTGTTCTGTCCACGATATTTTCAGAATTCTTCTATACACCCGGAGCTCGAATTTTTGCAGTTTTTCATTGATGCCCGCATTCAAGGTCCAAGTTTTCATTCCATAAAACAAAGTCGAGAAAACGTAGCACCTAGCCAAAACTTCAAACCTCTTGTGCAGAGTACTCTTTTCATTTTTTTTTAAATTTTCTCTAGCTTTGATTTTGATTTCCTGTAAGTACCTAATCATTTGTGGAGTTGATGATTGTTCCGCAAGATATGCATATTGATCTACTCGTTCGATATTCGTTACGTTTATGAAAATATTCTCGTTGTTTCGATATTCTCATAAAGTTCGATATTCTCATAAATTTTGTCTTCTTGACCTTCATTCTTAGACTATATTCTTGAAAATACTCGGCTATTCTGGTCACCAGCTGAAGATCCTCAATATTTTCGGCTAAGAAGAGGAATATCACATATCGTCTACCTGTCATTGTATTATGTGCATTTCGCTAGTTTTAGGTAATCAATAATTTTACTTACTGTAGATTTTAGAAAAACTCGTATTGTATTCAATTTATCCAAACCTCAACTCAACAATATTGTTGAATAAAAAAATGTATTTAAGTGCCTACGTATTTTTCATATTTTTTTTTCAACACATGTTTTTTCAACATGTTTTTTTCAATTATGATAACCCTGTATATTTTTATTTAATATTTTTCCTCTATGTAAGACACAAAAAGTACTCTAATCCTTAAAAAATCTGATCTAAATACGAAAAGAATGAAGTACATATCTCCCGTTTCTTAAGTACATCCATTGAAATATCAAGAATGACAACCACACGAGCATGAATGTCTTCTTTCGTGTTGGATTATTGGATTAAATGACATTGTGATCGCGAGATTCTTCTTCAGAGGATATTATTTAGACAGCTGACAGTGCAAGGTATACTACCTGACAATAAAATGTTTACGCTTCACCTAATAAAGATACTTAATGAAATTTATTTAAGCCGAAGAATGAACAAGAATTGTTTTTTAAAACTGTTTATCGTGGTACGTTAGTTTCTTTAATACAATTTATGAAATATTCTAATTTGTGTATATTCTTCTTCTTCTTTTTCTGTAGATATGACTTTACCTCTATCAATAACTTCTTCCTATACTCCTTTCTCTTCTGATCTTTCCCTGTATTATCAATCTTGATATTTCATGTCACTATCCCCTCATTACGTGTCCCAGATATTGTAAATTTTTTTATTTTTATTATGTTTATTATTTTGTATTCTTTGCCCATTTGTCACAATACTTCCGTGTTCGTTTTCTTCTATGTCTATGTTATTCTAAGCGTCCTTCTGTAATACCACATTTTAAATGACTATAGCTTATTTATATGTTATTATTATTTTTTGTTTCTTGCTTTAGTGTCCTTAGGTGAAGTCTGAAGTAAGTAGGTGAAATCCTTAATGATAAAATGCCGATGACACTGTCATATTTACTTTAACTCGACAAAGTCTAATAAATAGAGCTCGGGAAATATGCACTTAAAAAACCCTAAAATATGCCTGCAAATATGCACAAAAAACAGTTAAAATATGCACTAAAATATGATTTTATGCATTTATTGCATATAAATAAAAAACGCAATAATCCTTGTTTTGAAGGTATTTAATTATTTATTTTATGCCAATGGCCTTAGCTGTCGAGGCATTTAACCTTCGGATGACCAAGCGGGGGAAAAGTGACCCCAGCGTATGTTTTTCTTTAATAAATTCAAAAGTATTTTCAATTTTTAACTCATTATTTTTTTATTTGACTTTCATATCATTCTAGATATCCTCATATTTTGAAATAAAAAAAATTCCCTATATTTTAGGAATAAAAAATATATTCTGAAGTTGATGTTAAGTAAAATAGCGTCTATTATGTGTAATTCCAAGTAGTTTTACGCTAATGAGGTTGACTTTGCAAAGTAACAAGACACTTACTCAACATACACACTACACATGACACTAATACTCATGTTGTGACTAGCTGAATGACATAAATTCCATGCCATAAAAAAAATAAAAAAAAATGAAAAAAAAAAATAAAAAAAAACTTCATTTTTTTGTTAATTGTCATTTTTGACATTTTTGACCTGGGGTCGTTTTTCCCCCCCCCCTTGGTCATCCGTGTAACAAAAAAAGATTGGTCATCGGAAGGTTAAGCTAAAAATAAAAAAATATTTTTTAGTTTATGCTAAAGTCACAAAAAATATTTATTGAAATTTTTCTATTACCTATACTAGGTCTGGATCCCGCGTATGAAAAAAAAGTTGATTAATAGCAAGCTGAAAATTTGTTAATAGCTTAAGGGTGTCTAGTCGGATAAACTTTGATATATGGGAACACTGGAACCGGGGCAGTTTTAATTGTGGAACAGGTTAAAAATTTGGAACGGTCAGACCACGAAAACGGCACATTTATTTTGTCCGACAGAACAGACTTAAACTCTCCGAACAGAGATTAAACTCTATTTATCACCTGTCATAATTCCTGTCATTTGACATATTCTACATGTTCCACTCATTAAAACGCCCATTTGGTGATTCTGCTTTAGCTTTTGCTACTGCTACTTTCGCTTCCTTTTTGGCAACCATATAGTTTTGAAGATCTATGTCCGATCTGGTTTCTTGCCACTTTTTATATAATTTTCCCTTCTCTTTTATTTTTCCTTGTACTTCATTTGACCACTACCAAGTCTCTTTATCGTCAAACTTCTTTCCTGACGTTTTTCCAAGTATTTCAATAGCCGTCTCTCTAATAATATTGGCCATTTTTCTCCAAATTGTGTTAGGGCTTCCTTTCATGTTCCAACATATTTTTTCTACTATTCTTTCCCTGAATAGACCTTCCTTCTTACTTTTTAGCATCCACCACTTGATTTTTTGTGGTCCTCTCCGATATTTTTGTTTAGTTTCGCTTTTTACTTCGATGTCCAGAATCAGCAACTTATGTTGTTGGCTTACTGTCTCACTATTTATTACTTTGCAGTCCTTGCATTCACGTATATCTTCTTTCCTTATCATGAAGTAATCTATTTGGGATTGATGTTGTCCACTTTTGTAGGTAATAAGTTGGGTTTCTCTCTTTTTAAAGAATGTGTTAACAATCGCCATATCCAATGCTGTTGCTAATTCTAGCATGTCATCTCCAGCTTCATTTCTAGTTCCAAAGCCTAATCCCCATGTATTGTTTCATATCCTGTCTTGGCTTGGCCCACATGTGCATTGAAATCACCTCCTATTATAACTTTCTCCTCTACTGGAATATCACTCAGTACGTCTCCTAATTGGCCATAGAAAGCTCTTCTTTCATTCTCACCCAGACCTGTTTGAGGAGCATACACACACAACATTCAATACCTCTTTATCAATTACAAATTTCACTGACATCATTCTATCACTCGTTCTTACAACTTCTACTACGTTATCTTTCATTTCACTATCAGCAATTATACCAACTCCATTTCTAGTGTTACTACCCCCTACATACCACAATTTATATCCATCACCTAGTTCTTTCGCCCTTTGTCCTTTCCACCTAGTTTCTTGAATACAATCAATTTGAACTCTTCTTCGTTTGAGGGCATCCACTAACTCCAGACTCTTACCTGTAAGACTACCAAGATTCCAAGACCCTATCCTGGTTTTTCTAACCTGTAATGGTGTTCCCCCTGAGATAGTCCTCACCCGGAGATCCGAACGGAGGCTCATTTTACTTCCGGAACATTTTACCTCAGGAGATGCCATCATTTCAGTATAAGTTTTTATTGCGTTTGGAGAAGGTCTTTTCATTATTATGGCCTGAAAAGATTTTTGGATATTTGATGCCTGAATGCCTTTTCTATCAGCACCATACCCTGCCCTGCACTTTTCGCCAATACACCACCAATGCAACCAAAGTGCAGTATTACCCCACACCCGCCTGCATTTTTCTGTATAGGCCAGGATCCCTACTGTAAGGACTGCCCTATAAGCCAATGTATTGTTGCCCGTATCCCGCCACTAGGAGGCACGTACTTTATTCGGGATACAAACAGAAATTTAAGTTTAAATCGACAAAATGTCCACTAATAGGTATATCAAAGGAATACCTCTCGGAGATGGAGGGGTTATCCGAGGTTTTGGAGGAAAAAGACAAAAGTACCTTAAGGGGTCTCCTAGTTTGGGTTACCTAGGGGCCTCAAGATTCTTAATCCGGGACTGGTTGCCCTGTATTTACAATCGAGTATAATTATTCTACTTATCTGATAAAATAAATGGAATCTAATAGATATTATCCAATGGCGTAACCAGGATGATCGTAAGGGGGGGGGTTACAACTTCAATATGGCTTGATTTGTCAACAACACATAATGTTGTTAAGCGTGTGGAGCTCAAAGTAGATCCCAATGGGGGGGGGGCTATAACCCCTAACCCCCTACCCTGGTACGCCTATGATATTATCTATCTGCTCTACATGCTAATACTAAACACGAGTTAACTAATTCTTCTCTTGAAATACGTTACAATTTGGTCATTATTGCGACCACACAGCCCGGATATCTACCTATCGATTTATAGGCGCAGTCCTATTTTGTCCGTTTCGGATTTTTCACTGTCGAATTTATATGACAGCTACAAGATTTTATTATTCGACCTGGTCGCAAACATCGCTTCCGGCTTTCCATAAAAAAGAGGCAGGCGGGTGAGGGTGACAAAAGAGAATTATTCCCATAGTTGACATTTTTTAATGTAATTGAAATACGCTGAACTGTAAATAACGTATCAGTGGGCATATTCATGTTTACGATGGAGTAGTTATAATTACAATAAAGTTATCGATCCCTTTGAAGTTCGGAATATAATGAGATTTAACGGGTGGTCTGTTTTTGGTATGTTATTGGAAAAATTCATACTAACGTTGCACATATCGCATGAGTACGTTATATCTATGATATACATAGAAGAGATATGTATTGAGTTTTAAATTGAGGACGTGCTTTTCATAATTTTTTCCTGAAGTTGATTTAACAGCCTCCACAAAAAGATATCTGTACAGCGATAACCTCAGTATAAATATTATCTTTGTAATAGTCGCAGTTAAAGACAGTGATTAACAGCCACTTACTAATCATTAAGAATCTATTGAGAGTCATCAAATATTGCATCCAAACATATCTGTAAAGACAAAAACCACAAGAACAAGGATTCGTTAAGCGTAAAAGCACAAGAGAGCAAGTCCTCAATATGGAACAGCTAATTGAAAAAGCTCGAGAACGCAAAATTATTATGATTATCTGCTTTCTGGATTACCAGGAATTTACAATGTAATCTGGAAAGTTTTTTGGAGATTTCTACACGAGATGTGAGTTCCTGATCATTTGTCAGCTCTGGTGAACAGCATATACGAGAATAATGAAACCAGAATAAGCCTTGAAAACCGTAAGTCCAACACCTACGAAGTCAGAACAGGAAATCCTGATGTTTTTAATGATGTATTCTATGTCCAAGTCTTTTCAAATTCCGAGGGAAATATATAATGAGAAAAGCATCCGACAAATAAGATGGCGGTATCTTTATCGCAGGCAAAGATATTTTAAACCTTAGATATGAAGAAGATCTGACTCTAAGAACTGCATCCAAACAAAAAATGTCAAGCTTGCTACAGATAGTGGAAACCGAAAGCCGTAGATGTGATCTCAAGAGTAAATAAAACAACATTAGATTATGGTTGTTCAAACTTTCTGTTAAAAATCGTAGCCTTGGACCAGTTTAAAATGGTGAACGAGTTCAGTTATCTAGGATCTTACATTAAGAATGCAGGTTCTTGTGAAGCCGAAATACGCACGAGAATAGGAATGGCCAAGGATGCTATGAGTCGGTTATAAAAACTATGGAATAAATACTTTTATCGAAGAACACCAAAATGAAATTGGTATGTGCCTTAATTTTTCGTATATTCGCTCACGGCTCCGAAACATGGACAAGGAAATCGGATGATAGGAAAATAATTAACGCTTTCAGATAATAATATGGTGCTTGACGTGAATGCTTAGAATCTCATGGATCAGATCACAGAATAAATCATTCAAACTGCCAAGAGCTAAACATTCAGACTATAGCCTCTGGACAGACATATTGTACGTACTCTTGTATGTACTCTTGAGAGACCCCTAATTTTAGTAAACGTTAACAAGGTCGCTCACCCATTCGATGAACAGATCAAGATCAAGTGGCAAGACATCCTCCGAATCCATGAGAGCAGCCCCAAAAAAAAGCTAATGGAAAGAGATGCTTACTAGTATGATAACGGCAGTCGTTTGAGGATTTCGTGAGGAAATGACTAGAAAGGAACTAATCATGGTTCTCTATCTGACTTAAGATAATTCAAGAACATTAACATAATCTGACAACACCAGTTACGAAGAATAATAATAATAGAAATTTTTATTTTTATTATACTTTGAATAAGACAAAGAAGCGTCAAATTCAGAAAAATGTAAAGCTGGGATTCCATGGAATATGGCGTGGCGCGCTAAGCGAAATAGAAAATCAGGGTGTCTGCGTAACTTGGAACCATATGAGAAACTTTTTTTTAATATTAATTTTACGAAAAAAAGTCATTCTTTATAAAGTGCTCTGCATAGTCTAAAACCTAAGATGCAATCATCAGATATCAAATTTTGTCAACAGTATACGAGGTATGTCAAAAAATATGAATTTCGCTCAAGAGCAAACTACCTTTATATTTCAAAATATCCAAAAATTTTATTATGAAAAGTTATTTGTAATTAAAAACCATATTCAAATATGCAATAGCAGCCTTCTACTTGAAAAAAAATTTCTGAAATTTTCCTAAATTACCGATTCCGAACATCATTTTTATTTATTAGACATGTAATAACTCTTTTATTAATAATTTTAGGAAAAAAAGTTATTCTTCATAAAAATCTGTGCACGGTCTAAACCTTAAGATGCAACCATCAGTTATCCAAGTTTGTTAATTTTATACGAGGTGTGTCAAATAATATGAATTTAGAAAGAATTTAGAAAAATATAAAGGTATACTGTTGACAAAATTTGATATCTGAAGGTTTGCATCTTAGGTTTTAGACTAATCAGAGCACTTTATAAAGAATAACTTTTTTTCGTAAAATTAATATTAAAAAAGTTTCCCATATGGTTCCAAGTTACGCAGACACCCTGTATAAAGACGAGAATCAACGCAACGTGAAATAACCCCATTTTCCTTGTTTATGATTTATCATACTTAGACTAGGACCGAACGCTCTATTTGTGGCCGGCGTGGATAAGCGCGAAGTCATCTATCGTTTGTCGGTAAATGAACACGGTTCAAAGGAAGTCAGAAGCTGATACAGCCTAGGTGCGTACCCCTCCAACCCTTATTACTGGGCTAGGGACTGGTACTGTAAGTGCCGTGGTAATTTTACTATGGAGTGGTCTCACGACGTTGTGTTGGAATTTTTATCGTTATTCTACATTTTCTACTCCCGTTACAAACTAGCGGGAGCAAAAAAATGGAATTGCTCAAACATATTTCTAGATAGAGAGGAAGTACAAGCAAGGTGATTCGATATTTTGTTTTTAACTATAAGGTGGTGTTTAATAATTACACCAATCAGCTGTGTTAGATTACGGAAAGCCTGAAATAAACCTAAGTTCACGGCAAATTGTTTACTTCACACCTATCTGTTACCTCTTATCTGCAAATTTCAAAACTCTCCTTTTACTGAACGAAACTAGATTTTCTTTTTCGCATTTCGAATTTTGTTTGAACTCGAATTTATTACACGTTCTGTTTGATGCCAGCTTAAGGGGTGTTACTTTTTTGGTATTGAACAGTTACACCTGTGTGTTAAGTCTGGATCCAATAGAGTGTGACGTGGCACCTTTCACTATTTGACCAATTTAAACGTCGGCAAAGAGATATAGCAAACTTATGTATAATAGTGAAAAGAAAAGAGAGCATAGGTGGCACCCCACGTTACTGTGAAATTAATAAATATTTTATTTTGTGATAAAATCGATCGGACCATCATGTCCCCAAGAGTATCAAGATACACCACCAGTATTGGCGATATAAATTTTAGTATTAAGTAGTCTAAGTAGATGAATGATTCACACAATGATAAAAATTTCAACACAACGTTGTTAGACCACAAAATTACCACGGCACTGAGCCTACCAGCCGTTGCCGAGTTGGAAGGGTCTATTTTAAGCTTCTGATTTTCTTTGAACTGTGATCATTTACCCACAAACAACCGGACAGTCCACGCCACTTCGCACTCGCCATAAATGGCAATAATAGGGGGTTTTCTCTTTGTCCAAGGATCGTAAATAATAAATTATGGGAGAAATAACGCTATATCGCGTAGCGTTGATTCCCGTCTTTAGTTTTTATCTTTTTCTATTACATATATTTTCTACTGCACTGCACACTAATTTCGCTCAACTCGTCAAATCGACGGGGTTCGGAAAGGATTCGGAACACGTTCAGCACACCTATTGCTGGTTAGTTTTTCTCCGCTCAGCACACAGAGAACGTTCTAATGGATTTCTGTTCGGTGTTTTATACTGTCACAGATGATATAAGAACACGTTTTCTAAAATACATAGGCGTAATCTAGACGAAAAAAGTATATTATCGTCACAACTTTAAATAGAAAACATACGTAAAGAAATGACTTCTTATGAAATATGTTTTAAATTGATGAACAAAACGAGAAACACCTAGTTTACCTTATTGAATCGAACCGAACATATTCTAAGCCTCTTATCTGCAAATTTCAAAACTCTCCCTTTACTAAACGAAACTAGATTTTATTTTTCGCATTTAGAATTTTGTTTGATATCGAAATCCAATTAGAGTTTGCTCGAAGATTTCTTGTCGAGTAATTTTATACTGTGTATCTCATGCTAGTTACAACGCACATCGCCGTTGGGACATGCCAGGGATTCGTCAATTTCGCTCAATTCGTCAAATCGACGGGGTTCGGAAAGGATTCGGAACACGTTCAGCACACCTATTCCTGGTTAGTTTTTCTCCGCTCAGCACACAGAGAATGTTCTAATGGATTTCTGTTCGGTGTTTTATACTGTCACAGATGTTATAAGAACACGTTTTCTGTAATACATAGGCGTAATCTAGACGAAAAAAGTATAGTATCGTTACAACTATAAATAGAAAACATACGTAAAGAAATGACTTCTTATGAAATATGGTTCAAATTGATGAACAAAACGAGAAATACCTAGTTTACCTTATAGAATCCAACCGAACATTTTAAGCTTCTTATCTGCAAATTTCAATACTCTCCTTGTACTAAACGAAACTAGATTTTCTTTTCGCATTTAGAATTTTGTTTGAAATCGAAATCCAATTAGAGTTTGCTCGAAGATTTCTTGTCGAGTAATTTTATACTGTGTACCTCATGCTAGTTACAACTTTTAATTAGTTTTCTGTTTACTCCTTCAATAACTTTTTAAAATGGATTTTCCGGATCAGCCATCGAGCTGCTGTCTAAAATCCTTAAGCTTCGAGCCTTTGCTCCATTCTATTTGAAATTCGACACCATCGTACGTCTTGATAAATAACTAAATAAGAAGACTCAATTTTAGCCTATGGTAATATATTATATTGTTATGATTCTCGATTTTCACTTTCAGTAAAGTGTAAGAAATTAAATATGCAGGCATTTGTTTAGAATTAAGGTAAAAATGCCAAAATGGTAACTCTCCACCTTTTGTGCTATTCTTAAAAATACAACCGCTAAAGATTGCAGTGAATACAGGACAATATCATTAATAAGTCAGATTCTCAAATTATTCTTGAAAACACTACATGGTCGTATAAATAAAAATCTGGAAGAAGGAATAGATTACAGTCAGTTTGGGTTCAGAAACGGACTAAGAACCAGAAAGAAGTTATTTTCTGTTAATGTGTTAGCTCAAAGATGCATGGATAGGAATCTGGATGTGCATGTTTGTTACGTTGATTTTGAGAAAGCATTTGACAAACTAAGTCATGGAAAATGAGTCCAAGTTCTAAAGTCAAAAACGTAGAAAAAGGGACTTACGAATAATAACAAACCTTTCCTGGAATCAAAGAGCACAAATTGTAATACTGGTTGAATATTCTGAGAAATTGATATAAATGTAGTTCCGTAGACAAGTTCAAAGCTACAGTCTCAAAAATGAAATTAGCTGTGGTGATTTTCAATATCCTTAAAGGAAAAGAAGAAGAATATACTTTACCATTAAGCTAAGACGCTAAGAATATATTTATTTTAATTGATATAACCAAATGTTTCCAGTAAAATCACTGTTTATACCAATTACTTTTATCTATCATCACGTTAGATAAAGAACCTTATGTAAACAGATATAAAAAAGTTGTAAAAGAATCTTTTTCAGATAAAACTAGGAAAAACAATAAAACTTGGCTTTTAATAACTTTCGATTTGGGATAAAGTAATAGACAATTAACCAATAACAAAGGCAATTATAGTTATCGCAGAACTTTACGAATCTTTCGCTGCTAGTTAAGTTTGAGTCTGCTTTTAATTGATAATAGACCTGGATCCCGCATACCAAAAAAAGTTGATTAATAGCAAGCTGAAAATTTGTTAATAGCTTAACGGTGTATAGTCGGACAAACTTTGATGGAGGGGAACACTGGAACAGGAGAAGTTTTAATTGTGGAACATGTTGAAGGTTTTGAACATGTATGTTGTCGGACAGAACTTCCAATTGATTTGTTAAACCCTCATTAGCCTTTCATTAAACTCTCACACAAAAATCAGACTGCTATTCATCACCAATATAATTCCTGTCATTTGAAATGTTCTACGGACCCATTAAAACGCCCAATATATTTGTCGGACAAAAATTTTTTCATACATTATATAAAGTTTGCTAGTGAATAAACTTAAAAACAACCTGCTGATTTTCACAATCATAAACTTGTCAGGATGACACGTTTCACAATTAAAATCACGTTCCACAATTTAAACTTCTCCTGTTCCAGTGTTCCCATATATCAAAGTTTGTCCGACTATACACCGTTAAGCTATTAACACATTTTCAGCTTGCTATCTTCTTCTTAAAGTGCCTATCCGTTCCGGATGTTGGCGATGATCATGGCTATCTTGACGTTGTTTACCGCAGCGCGGAACAGTTCAGTGGTAGTGGTGTTATACCACTTTCGTAAATTTTGAAGCCAGGAAATGCGTCTTCTTCCCGGTCCCCTTTTACCATTTACCTTCCCTTGGAGAATCAGTTGGGGAAGGCCGTAACGTTCTTGATTTCTCATTACATGTCCTAGATATTCTAATTTTCTTGTTTTGATGGTTATGAGAATTTCACACTCTTTACCCATTCTACGCAGGGCTTCCACATTAGTAATTCGGTCAACCCAGAATATACGTAAGATGCGCCTATGTTCCCTGCAGCTTGCTATTAATCAACTTTTTTTTGGTACGCGGGATCCAGGCCTATTAACTTTGAGTGTGCTTTTAATTGATAACAAACAATGTAGTTTTTACGTTTTTACGAAAGTTTTAGTAATTACCCATGCTTTGAGAGCAAAATTAAAATCACTTTATTTATTGTATTCTGGCAGTTTAGTAACAATTTGAAAAGATTGTGACATACAACGTTGAGCTTTTATGTTTTGCATGTTTTGTCTTTCTTATTTTAAAATACATAACGTCGACCTAGTATGAAAAATGCATCTTCTTCTTCTTGTAGTGCCTATCCGTTTCGGTAGTTGGCGACCATCATGGCAATATGTACTTTGCACACTGCTGCTCTAAAAATATTTGTGGTCGTTGTGTTGAACCACGTACGTAGATTCTTCAACCAGGAAATCCTTCGCCTTCCTGGTCCTCGTTTCCTTCCACTTTTTCTTGCAAGATATCTTTCGCTGTTCCGAAAGATGTCATGATGTGACCGAGGAATTCAATTTTGGCTGCTTTTATTGTGATTAACATCCCTTTTTCTTTTTGCATTATCAGCAAAACACCCTGATTAGTAATGTGGTCGGTATAAGATATCTTCAGGATTCGACGATAAAGCCACATTTCAAAAGCTTCAGTTTTCTTGCGGGCGGCCTCTGTGAGAGTCCACTACTCAACTCCGTACAACAGTATCGGAAAGATATAATATCACAGTAACCTAATTTTTATGGCTGTCTACAAATCTTCTTTTTCTTTACGTGCCATCTCCGCGACGAAGGTTGGCAATCATCATTGCTATTCTCACGTTTGACACTACATCCTGAAAGAGTTCAGTTGAGCTGCATCCAAACCATTCTCTGAGATTTCTCAGCCAGAACATTTTTCTCCTACCTATGCTGCGCCTTCCTTGAATCTTTCCCTGCATAATTAATTTTAGGAGTTCATATCTGCCACCACGTGTTATATGACCCAAGTATTGAAGTTTTCTTATTTTGATGGAATCCAATATCTCCCTGCTGTTCTGTATTCTCCTTAATACTTCCTCATTGGTTATTCTGTCTGTCCAGGAGATTCTCAGCATTCTTCGATACGTCCACATCTCAAATGCTTCCATTCTATTGAGGCATTTTTTATTAAGAGTCAAGAGTCCATGTCTCCACGCCATATAAAAGAACAGAAAATATATAACATTTTAGTACTCGCTTTCTAAGATTTAGGCTGAGGTCTCTACCGCACACTGTCACTGATAACACATGCTAGTAAAATCTTGTTGCATATCATCAAAAACAGATTAAAAACCTATCTACATTACCAAATACCTCAGGGACAAGCGGGGTTTGTAAAGGGTAAACATACAAGGGAACAAATCCTGAACCTGAGACAACTCATCGAAAAGTCTAGAGAATTTCAAGTACCTATGATTATATGCTTCGTTGACTACCAAAAGGCATTTGATTGTGTAAGCTGGATAAATCTGTGGTCAATTTTAATAGAAATGGGCGCACCAATGCACCTGGTGACACTTATTAAAAAGCTGTACCAGTCTAATATAGCGACAGTACGACTAGATCAGAAGTTCTCAAACCAATTCAAGACCGAGAGAGGTGTTAGACAAGGATACGTGTTGTCACCTGACTTATTTAACATTTATGGTGAACATGTCATGAGGATGGTTTTAGAAGGATGGGCCGGTGGAGTAACAGTAGCTGGTAGGAAAATCTCCAATTTAAGATTTGCTGATGACACTACGAAGTTTGATCTGCGAAGAGTTGAGTACGAAAGCAATAAAGTTGCTCTGAAAATCAATAAAGCTAAGACAAAAATAATGGTGGTCGACAGATTCGACACTATTCAACTGACTAACATGTTACAGGAATACCAGATAGTAAACACCTTTATCTATCTCGGATCTAGTATAACTAACGATGGTACCTGTGAAGCAGAAGTTCGGAGACGTATTGGTATGGCAAAAAATGCGATGAGTCGCCTAACTAAAATTTGGAAAGACAGATCTATCTCTCAAAATATCAAAATGAGACTGGTGAATGCCCTTGTACTCTCAATATTTCTATACGGAGCAGAGACTTGGACTCTTCGCGCATGCGAGCGCCAAAAAATTGATGCCTTTGAGATGTGGTGCTGGAGAAGAATGCTGCGCATACCTTGGACAGCTCATAGGACAAACGTTTCCATTCTAAACCAACTCAATATTAAAAAAAGGCTGTCCACAATATGTCTGCAACGAATTCTGCAATTCTTTGGTCACGTGGTTCGCAGAGGTGACGACAGTTTGGAGAGATTAATTGTTTCTGGAAACGTTCCGGGGAGAAGATCAAGAGGACGATCACCAACTAGATACTCTGACCAAATAAAGCATTCAGCTGGAAAATCATTCTGCGAAGCTCTTAGAGCAGCTGAAGATAGAGACCAATGGAGAAACATTGTTAGGAATATGGGAAGAAATCACGATCCTCAGTAATGGGGAAACGACGAGAGAGAGAGAGAGAGATGTCGCAGTGACTAATAAACCTCCCTACACTCCGCAAGCTTCTACGCACTTAAACCTATTGAAATTTATCACATTTACCGTTCTAATCCGGGATTTATTAATAATTACCGGTCGATGTGATTAATTCTGGCATATTTATTACTTTTACCTAGCTATTCGGTTTGTATTAATAGTAACCGGTAATTATTAATAATTTCCAATTAATCATACTTACCATATACACCTAATTGCACTTCAAGTGATTCAGCACCAACAGTGTTTCTTCTACTTTCCCAGAACGTACTAGCTCTTTGCAGAACTTAAAAAATGCAGAAACCTATAAATAGTTGAAACGTAGTTTTTTCGCGGAAACTGATGCATATTTTCAACCCAAAGAAAACTCCTTATAAAAAAAGCATCAAATTATTAAATAAAATGTTGAAACCAGTGTATCGACTTATCAGGAATATACGTTGATGAATATGTTTGCTATTGGTTGGTCTATTTAAATTTTATGCTCAATAAACTTACCGATTTTGATATTTATTCAAACTTTACGAAATACATAATAATGATACAAAAATGATTTTTATCCAATTTTGGTAATAATAATAAAATTATACACATACAAATGCAAATAAAATTTTATCGATACGTTTTAATAACAATTCTTTCATCAGTAATTAGTTAATCTCCCATCCCAATTTGATTCCCAATTTTGGTAAATCAAAATCGAATTACCATATATTATTTGCTTTTTACTCACATTTATACACCCACTTCAGTTTAAAGATGGAATAATTACCGCTTCCACGGTTTTTTAAGTACCTTCTGTTTAGTCCAGGAGTCAGCTGGGTCACCGTTACCTTTTCTATTTTTTAAGTTTTTCAATATATTTTTGGCTGTTGATTACGAATGTTGAGGGTGCATTTGGATCTGAGTGGTCAAACAACCTTTATAAACAATTCATTTTTTATAAATCTTCTTCTTATTCTGCCTCTTTATTGTTGGAATTTAATATTCAATTATAAATTATTATTTTTGTTAGCGTTGGAATAAACACATCAGTCTTCAAGGGGCGGGCCACTTCACCGAACCATTAGGTCGATACATTCTTACCTAAAATTGCATAAAAGTGTCATGTTACATATGGATGTGAGAACTGTGTTAGTTCTGTGTTTGATATTCAGTCTGTAAGAATATTTGGTAGAGGAAACACCTCTCTTAATTTCTTTGTTTTATATTGTAATAATTCGGTTCGCTTAAAATAAAAATAGTTTTTATCTTTTATTTGTACCTTTTATTATCTTATATTTCTAATATTTATCAGCAGTTTTGCTTGTCACTGGCGAATTGATTATAAAGTTTTAATAGCACGTAAACTAAAAGCAATAAAAAAAATGTTTGGTGTCATTCGATAGATTTTTCCAAAATATTAAATACCAGTATTTTTCAGTTTTTCGATCTGATGTTTATTTCGCGAAATATCGCGGGGTTCGTATTTAAAATTTAATATTTACCCCCCACCCCTCTCCTTGGGGGTCGTGTTTGGTATCATTCGATAGATTTTTGAAAAATATTAAACACGCATTTTTTAGTTTTTTGATCTGACGTTCCTTTCGCGAAATATTCGTTTTTTTTGTGAAATTTTGTGACTCACCCATTTCCTTACGCCCCTCTTAAATCGTCAGATTTTTTAAGTATACACTGTTTTGCATGTACTTAACTTATCTTAAACTGACGATTTCGAGTTTTTCTAAGGATAGATTTTTTTTAGGACCCCTCTTAACGAACTCCCCTGTATTAAGAGCCAATAAATGGTAGAGGTGCATTTACAGGGTACAAGGTTTCTCTCCATGTGATAATCTGACGCGCTCGAGTAACTGCAAAAATCCCCCCTTGGGCTCCCCTACCATGTAACTGCTTTGATGATGCTGCAAAAAAACTTGATTCACTTTTACATCATTATCACATAGCCTCTGAAGCCCCAAAAAATTTTAATTTTAATGCCTTCAAGCACTGACTTAATACCACCAGTCCAAGTATAAGTATAAATATGTTAAGAGTGCTTTAAATACTTATGTAAAAATGTAAAAAGCCGAGATTTATTTTGAAACCATTTTGCCCTAATTTTTATAATATTTCGAGTTCTAATTATTATTGGATTAAAGTTTAGTAAACGTTATTTTCTTTGGTGTTTTAAGGAACAAATTCTATTTAAAAATGTTTTATCTCTTTTAGTTTACGAGCTAGAGTCATATAAACAATTAAATTGTTGATAACAATGGTTTGACCAGTCGGATCGAAATCCACCCTCGAAATTCGTAATCAGCAGGCAAAAATTAGCCTTTGTAGACTATGAAAAAGCGTTCGACAGTGTCGAGATATGGGCGATAGAAAAAGCTCTAAATAACAGCAGAATAGACTCCAGGTACAGGCAACTCTTACATAATATCTATAAAACAGCAACTATGACAGTCGAATGGGAAAATAAAACAAACAAAACTAATCCCATAGAAATACGTAGAGGCGTAAGACAAGGAGATGTAATATCCCCAAAACTCTTCACCTTAGCTCTGGAAGACGACTTTAAAGAACTGGAATGGGAAGACATGGGTATCAACATAAACGGGAAGAATCTCAATCACCACAGATATTGCGATGATGGTGTCCTTATTACAACCAAACAAGAAGAACTAGCCACAATGCTGACTCAACTAGCACAAGCATCAGAGAAGATAGGATTAAAAATGAACATGAGTAAAACAAATAAATCATGACAAATACAAATGACAGAATAAATATAAATATAAATAATGTCAATATTGAGGTTGTTGACGAATATATACCTATACCTGGCTCAAATAAAACTAATAAAGAGAAGCAAACAATTGAAGTACAGAGAAGAATCCGATTGGCATGGGCAGCGTTTGGAAAGCTAAGATGGATACTAAAAAGCACAAAGATACAACAGTATCATCATACCTAAAAACCCGTGTATTTGACCAGTGCATTCTTCTTGTTCTGGTGTATGGCTCAGTCAGAAACATGGGCATTAACAAAGGCCAACATAAACAAAATAGAAATAACTCAGAGAAAAATGGAAAGATCCATGTTGGAAAAACTACAAGACAGAAAATCAAACAAATGGATAAGAGAGAAAACAAAAGTAAAAAATTTAACTGAACATATACCTACAGGGTGTAACAAAAATACAGGTCATAAATTAAATCACATATTCTAAGACCAAAAATAGTTCGAATGAACCTAATTTACCTTAATACAAATATGCACACAAAAAGAGTTATAGCCCTTTGAAGTTACAAAATAAAAATCGATTTTTTCGAATATATCGAAAACTATTAGAGATTTTTTATTGAAAATAGACATGTGGCATTATTATGGCAGGAACATCTTAAAAAATAATTATAGTGAAATTTGTGCACCCCATAAAAATTTTATGGGGGTTTTGTTCCCTTAAACCCCCCAAACTTTTGTGTACGTTCCAATGGAATTATTATTGTGGTACCATTAGTTAAATTCAATATTTCTAAAACTTTTTTGCCTCTTAGTATTTTTTCGATAAAGCAGTTTTTATCGAGTTGCGGCTTCTTTTTTAATATGTTTACATAAAAATTTTATGGGGGTTTTGTTCCTTTAAACCCCTCAAATGTTTGTGTATGTTCCAATTAAACTTTTACTGTGGTACCATTAGTTAAACACAGTGTTTTAAAACTTTTTTGCCTCTTTGTATTTTTTCGAGAAGGCACTTTTTATCGAGATATTACTTCTTTTTTAATATGGTTCAAAATATACCTAAAAATGTAAATCATAAATAAATTTTCATATTATTACCAAGTCTCCATAATCGTACTTAGCCATATACAAATATGTGGTGGATTTGACAAATATTCGAAATCTCTCGATAAAAACTGACTTTTCGAAAAAGTACTAAGAGGCAAAAAAGTTTTTAAAATATTGTGTTTAACTAATAGTACTAAAATAATAATTAAATTGGAACGTACACAAAAGTTTGGGGGGGTTTAAAGGAACAAAACCCCCATAAAATTTTTATAAGGTGTCCAAATTTCACTATAATTTTTTCTTAAGATACTACTACCATAAGAATGCCACATGTCTATTTTCAATAAAAGATATTTAATAGTTTTCGATATATTGGAAAAAGTCGATTTTCATTTTGTAACTTAAAAGGGCTGTAACTTTTTTTATGTGCACATTTGTAATGAGGTAAGTTAGGTTCAATCGAACTATTTTTGGTCCCAGAATATGTGATTAAATTTATGACCTGTATTTTTGTTACACCCTGTATAACAGGGTTAAAATGGAGATTTGCGGGCCACAATGCGAGATAGGAAGAAAAAAGATGGAATGCTGAAATTCAAAACTGGAGACCGTGGACAGGAAGAAGAGGAAGAGGAAGACGTCAGATGCGATGGAAGGACGATATTGTAAATCTGCAGGAACTAACTGGAAAAACGCAGCCAAGGACAGACGGAAATGGAAAGATTTGGGGAAGGCCTATGTCCAAAGTTGGATAGAAATGGGCTAAAGAAGAAAGAAGAAGGCAAAAATGCATTAAAAAACTTGGGTGGACCCTGTACGAAGTACATAATATGTGAAATTATTATTTATTTCAGAGTTTCGCGGACTGCATGTTTTAGGTGAGGTTTGCTAGTTCAAATGGGATTTTAAAGGGGTTCAAATGAGAATTTAATGATCAACAGATAATATTATAAAAAAGTTTATAAAACTCTTACCAAGACTTGTTTAACTTTCCACTGCTCGCGTTTTGGTTAAACACGTATATCAGTTCACTCACGGATTCGTCCACGATTAAACCTTATTAGCGGATTCACGAGTACTTTTTGTCGAAGTAATTCTTAAATTATAGCACAGAAGAGCGTTCGTTTCGCGTAAGTGGAACCCAGATACAAAGGTCCAAAACGATATATTGGTTGGTTACGCACGGGGGTAACAAACACAACCGATCCAAGAGAGCGAATATATTTTTTGTTCCCAAAATGTAAACTAAAATTGCTGTTTTGGTAGGGGTGAGAGTGAGAAGTAGGAGACATGAACTGATACTACTGGTCAGGGTTGGCTTTTTAATTATTATGGATTAAATACAGTAAAAAATATAACATTATAGTAGTAAAGAAAAGAAAGACGTTCTCACAAACAATTTATTTTACAACTGACGACCGGTTTCGCTGTCTACAATATTCACAGCATTTTCAGGTCCCGGTTAAAGTAAAATTAAATGCTACAAACAACAAAAAAACCAGAGTTAGTTAAGTGGTCTGGTTTAAATCAAAAGTTATTGATCAAGCAAATATCAAAGTACATAATATATTATTTATGCATGCACATAAATACCCACATGTACGTACACATGGTGTACAATCCTCATACTCACATACATGCACGCATTCATATGCAGTGGCAACCAAAAGTATGTCAAGTATAAGATATATACTTACTTTCCGGTATAATGGAAGAATATAGTAGTAGGTATTCAATATCATACTTTTTCTCTGCACTTTGCTAAAGGGATGGTTGGTAAAGGGATAGATTTGAATGTAATATATTAACAAAACATTGGCAGGATCTTAAGGGCATTAGTAAGATACACGACATTAAACCGAGGAACTAAAAATTGTTAGTTATATAATATAAAGTGATGTTATTTTTAATTAATAGTGTAGATTTTATTTAATAAAATAAAATAATAAAATAAAATAATAGTTATTTATGATATAAGTGTTAAAAGTACACGTTTAAGGCACGCATGTGAAAGTTTGCAGAATGAGCGATAGCGAGTTCTGCAATTCACATGAGTGCCTTAAAAATGTACTTTTTAACACGCATATCATACAATTTTTTTCTACAAACGTAATTACAGGACAATATCTACAAAAACTTTTACTTGAACTTGACTGACATTCCATTTTTATATTTTTTTGACATTACATCAAAATTGCCTATACGGTCAATACGAACTGCAGTGCCTTAAAAATATTTTAAAGCACTAGGGCCTTAAAGTAGCATGTTTAACGCTCGTAAGGAGTGCTAAAAATTGCATTTTTAACACGGTTGTAGAAAAAATAAATGAAATAAATAAAATAAAATCTACACTATTAATTAAAAATAACATCACTTTATATATAACTAACAATTTTTAGTTCCTCGGTTTAATGTCGTTTATCCTACTAAGGCCCTCAAACTACTATCCTACTATCCTGCCAATGTTTTGTTAATATATTACATTCAAATCTATCCCTTTACCAACCATCCCTTTAGCAAAGTGCAGAGAAAAAGTATGATATTGAATACTACTATATTCTTCCCTTATACCGGAAAGTAAGTATATATCTTATACTTGACATACTTTTGGTTGCCACTGCATATGAATGCGTGCATGTATGTGAGTATGAGGATTGTACACCATGCGTACGTACATGTGGGTATTTATGTGCATGCATAAATATATGTACTTTGATATTGGCTTGATCATTAACTTTTGATTTAAACCAGACCGCTTAACTAACTCTGGTTTTTTGTTGTTTGTAGTATTTAATTTTACTTTAACCGGGACCTGAAGATGCTGTGAATATTGTAGACAGCGAAACCGGTGGTCAGTTGTAAAATAAATTGTTTGTGAGAACGTCTCTCTTTTCTTTATTACAATAGTATGGACTCACACATGCAACACATAACATTATTTTTTACATGTGAAAAATTGAATCAGAATTGAAAAATCCACGGTGGTCTAGCTGGCTCCTGGACTAATTCGGTTTTAATCGTACGCTACCGTGTATCACGCAACTTGTTTGTATAATATAAAAAATTATAATTATTAGCTCGTGTTTCATATTCGGTGGACTCCAAGGTATCGAATCTGGTTCTTTGGGCTCATTTGGACGGTTGACATATTTTATAGCCCATTCGGGGACTGTAATTTTTCTCTTAACCATTCAACGAGGTAATAAAGTATAAAAATATTTATGAAACACGGGAACAGACGAAGATATTGCCTTTTTACCCTATAAAATACCTTATCGCCAGAAGTTACTAAACTGTACATAATAAAAACAATTTAGTTCAGAAATAGTGATAAAATCTGTTTTTTGAAGTTATACTTCTTTAGGCGCGATTTAGATTGAGGGTAAATTTATATTAATCTGCGCGCATGCGCACATCGACAGTATGGTATTAGTCGTTATACGGGCTCTGATTGGGTGTTGAAATGATCTGTCAATAATAAATAATTGTTCAATATGAAGGTAAACAAATGTATAATATATTAGTTTTATTGTTGTGAGGACAGAAACAAAAAAGTTTATAATTGTAGTGACTTTTAAATAGTTTTTAAAGCAACAGGTATGTAATAATTGTAAATGTATCATAGGTACCTACCTATTTGAACCTACCAAAATACATAGTATGTAATACTTTTATTTACATAATTTGATTACCATCAAAATTTCTATCAATATTCACCTAATATATCTCAATATAATATATATAATATAATCTAATATATCTCAATATTCACCTTACTCTATGTTTTCCTGTAATTTTTCAATTCTAAATCATTTCATGTATCTAAATCATTTCTGTATCGCAACGTCTTTTTTATTTGACCATGATATTGATTTTTAGAATTGTACATGGATTGGCACCTAAATATTTTCTCGATCTTGTTAGTTACAATTCAGATATTCACCCTTATTTTACGAGAAATTCTAATAATATTTACATCGGCAGAACCAATACTACAGGTGCTATGAACTCACTTCTCTATAAAGGTTTTGATGATTTCAATAAGTTGCCAACGGAACTCAAGTTTGAAGACCTCAATTAACATGTATAGGAAAAATTTAAAGAATTATGTTGCAAATCGTAGTTAATGTCTCATGTGGCTTCTAAATGTGTTTTTAACTGCGTGTAGTTTAATGTAATATTTTGAGTAATGTAGTATTTTTAATGCTTGTATTGTAATGGAATATTTTAAGTGTTTTTTGTTTTTTGTTTTATTTTTATTATTATGACTTGGATATTGTATCTTAATAACACTTTTCTATTGCCAAATAATTTAAATTGTATATACATATAAAATATCTCAATTGTAACTGTATATTAGGGTTACCTAATTTGAATAAATTCTTCTTCTTCATTTCAATTCAAAATCAAAATAATTTGATTTACCTAATTCAAAAATGTCAAAAGTTTAATCCGTTTAGTTAGTCGATCTTCGCACATAATGACACATTGTCTCCGTGGCGAAGCGTTTAATGCGAATGAACCCCAATACAACGCCAATACCAACCGCTCTGATAAGTTGGTTCGAATCCCAATAGAAACTTTTATTTTTTAATTTTTTTTTATACATTTTATGATTGTAAGTATATTTATTATATAATTTTATTTTAAAAGTATAATAAAAAGTATATTAATTTCGTTTATAGTCATATAATCATGTAATAGAAGTATAACTTCTTACGTGAGTACAAAGTACACACACATTCTTTTTTTTTTGTAAAACTGTAGACGTATTGGAAATCCTTAATGCTTATTCTTTATTTTCGTTAAGACAGGATTTCTCTATATTTTCAGATATATTTTTAAATTCTCATAATACACTCACCAGCAAAATTAACCACCCGCACCTTGTATTTCTTTAATTTGCAGAAATTTTCAATCTTAGATCACATTTTATGAAAGATAATATGTTGAAAACTATCGTGGAGGAAGGGAAAGCAATCAAATTATTGAAAAAAAAAACTCGCTTATCAAGGGATGCTTAGCAAAAACCCTTAATAATAATCTTAGCAAGTTAAAAAACTTCGAAGAAAATTTAAACAAACATAATTTTGAAAATCATAGTCTAATTACAAACATTATGAGTATTAATGATGGGTGTTGCCGCCTCTGGTCCTTAGGACTTCTTGGGACCGGTTCGGCAATCCATTCATGATATCCTAAATTTTAAATATACCTTTTACAAATGATCTTGTATTTTTGTGATTTATGGTATACAGCCAGCTACAGGAATTTTATTTTCCTTGTGGATTTTTATATCCTAAATATCCGTTTGGGGAATATTGTGCCACTCCTCAACTTCTACCGCAGTTGTCTTGAGCTCTCCGAAGGATGTAGGAGTTGAACTACGGTACGTCATGCTATCAGACGATTTCGGGAGACAGGTTCATACATCCGCAGGCCAGATCAAGGCCGACATGGATAGACTACAACTCGAGATGTCCGCTTCATTGCCAGCAACGTGTTGAGAAATCACTTTTGCAACGCTCTTGAAGCTCATAAACGTCTTTTTGAGGTGAGAAATGATAGTTTGAGTGAACGTACCATTAGAAGAAGACTGGCAGAAAGAAATCTGAGGCACCACAACTGCTCCCATAACACCGTAGAGCTATGCAAACTAGACTGTGGCGGAATGGAAGAACATAGTTTTCTCATATGAGAGCTGAATAACCCTAAGAGGTCCAGATGGACGCCAGCGTGTCTACAGACACGCTGTAGATACAGGTATTCGATAGAGGCAGTGAGAACGCTTAAAGATACGCGGAAGACGTTCTCCAAAACCATGTCATGCCTTTCGCACCGTTCATTTGTGTAAACTTAAGATTAATGCATGATAATGCACGTTCACTCAACGAAAAAGGTACGTAATATTAATAAAAATGTTAATTCAGACAACAAAAGCAATACTTAAAATTTGTCCAATTCTTGGTTTTATTGGAACAACAAAGCGATGTTCATCAATTCATTATTTTCGTTAGTTGATCCAATGTATTACGTTTATTGAATGGATGAACATCCATTTATTAATATATAATACTTTCATTATGTATACCATAATATTAATTTATTGATATTACGAACACTGTTCACTGAACCAACGATAACTATTCATTAAAACAACAACGTCGTTAAGAGGAAACAGTAGCGATCAACAGGTAGCAACAAACGCGTTCCAAGATTGCGGCTCTAATTTTGAATATTTTGTCGAGATATTTGGCACACATATTCGTAATATAATAAAGAATGGCGGTACAGAGCCCAATTTCAGAAATATGTTGGTATGTGGAAATTACTCTACAACTAAATAAAATATTGAAAAAAGAAGCCTGTACCGCCATTAAGAAAGACAAAAAAATACACTTTCTTCAAATAAACTTTTTTATCCCATGCGTAGATTTTGTGTAATCTTGGAACTACTAAAAATCGATTTTTTTTATAACAAGAAATCGAACGTCACTGACTTGGCAACATTTCGCGCCTATGTGTATAAAAATTATTGTTTTTGATAATATAAACGTCACTGTCAGTGTGGCGAATTACCGACGCACTGTTGCCTCACTTTTGAAAGTTCGCAGAACTTTCGCAATATTGGACCGCGTTTGTTGCCACCTGTTGATCGTTACTGTATCACCTTAATTGACCGACGAAGACTATTCGTTGTGTCAACAACGGACAGTGTTATTTCTCCTAACGTATACTGCTTCATGCATCCAATCAATTTCGTTTATTTCTACAATTATTTCTGTTTATTCTTACAATTAGTTCCGTTCATTCCCACAATAAATACGGTTATTCTTACAAGCAATTCTGTTCATTCCTACAATCAGTTTCGTTCATTCCTACTATGAATGAACGTATTTTATATTAATAATTACTGAATGCATTAGCTAAGGACCGGTTGTTCGAATGCTAATCAACAATGATCACTATCAAATATTTAATTACTGCCACCAACTGTCAATGTCAACTTTGGTTGGGTTGCTGAAAACATAATTGATTATAATTATGAGATTAGTTAATCAATAATTAACATAACAATTATTAACATAATTGATTAACTAATTTCATAATTGTACCTAATCAATAATTATGTTTTCAGCAACCCAATCAAAGTTGACATTGACAGTTGTGACAGTAATTAAATATTTGATAATGATCATTTTTGATTAGCGTTCGAACAACCGGCCCTCAATATATGATATTAATTATTGATTAATAATAATTTTGCAAATCCCCCTTTTTTGTCCTAAACCTAATTTGTTACACTGTGTGATTTCTCATATATGATTGCACTTATACAGTGCGCTGGAATAAGTGTTACCCCCTCCCCCCTTATTAACTTATTTATTTTTAGCACATAGCAAAACGCTCGGACAGGTCAATTTTTAAAATAATCAAAGTATATTATAACATCAATGTTTCGAACTTTACGCGATCCCTCTTCAGGTGACAGGCTCAACTTTGATTTTTTTAAATAAGAAAGTACATCATGTGACAGCTCATTTAAAAGCGTTTGAAATAGTGATTCCAAAAATGTATAACACTTTAATCCTCTTTGAAAGCGCAGGTGCAAAGTTTTGATCAAATTCTTTTTCATTTTTTTTGGAATCCTGAGAAAACTAATAAAGTATTTTTGAAAAATTTAAACGCAGAATAAAATATTATATTATTACCAAGGGCTGAAGGTCCCTTAGAATAAACAAAAAGTTTCTTTTGAATGGTATATTTGAAATTAAAAATCATACTAATTTTTCTCTTTTTCACCCCTGTGACTTATTAAAATAATCATTATAGAAGTTCTCAGGGACTTCCAACCCTTGATAATACTTTAATATCTTATTCTGCGTTTAAATTTTAAAAAAATACTAATTAGTTTTCTCAGGATTCGAAAGAAATTAATACGATAATAGACATACGAAAACTTCCTTCCAGTAGGGACTACACTTGGAAACGAAATGAAATTATTCGGCCCTTCGGCAAAGAATTCTTTTTCAAACAATGGTAACACAGAGAAGCTCAGGGTATTACGATAAGGAAAAACCGTTACATTTCAAATGGTCAAGCAAAACATTTATTGTTTCAACAACTGCGTTTATTGTTACCATGCACGCATTGATTGTGGTTATTAAACGCAGTAGTAGATTGATTAATGCATTCGTTGTCACAACAATCAGTTTACATCTATGGAGTAATCAAATATTGCTCTATATTAACAACATTTGTACATTGTTTTAATGAAATCTGTACGTTGTCACGATAAACCAAGATAATTGCTTATCATCTACGAAATCAAGAAAGTAGTTTGCTGCCAGAATTACCATTACTTATTAAATATACGAAACTAACTTATTGGCTGAATAAATTGAGTGTTATTGATTAATGTACTCTAGTTATTTTCACAATTATTATTCAATCCTTGTGACAATAACCAAATACATTCATCAACGTCTAAAAGTTCGTTGAAACAAAAAATTAAATTGTTGTTACAACGAAATACTATTCAATAATAATCACTGTTAATCAATATTACGAACTAAATTTTTTGGAGTGTTGCCATACCGCAAGATTCACCCGTAAGTGCCTTAATGAGGTCGGGAGATATTGGACTTCCTCGTATTATTGCCGCATCCTGTATATATTTTCTAACAAACTATTCAAACCGACAAAATGTATTCGTTAATTTATATTATATCCTTAAAGACAATACAAAGATATATCTTTCTACTATTGCTACATTTGAAATAAATATAAAGTTCTTAAGCAGAGTCTTTATAGCAGTTGTCACCGTTAAATATTACTTACACCTACCTAAAGCTTAAAATGATATGTTCATCTTGCCTTAATGGAGTAATAAAAAGGTATGATCTTCGTTTAATGTCATTATTCTTAGTGATTGCCGTAAACACGCTTAATCAACACTTGACAGCCGCCAGTTTTGTAATAGTCCAACAGAATTATGTTCGTAATTTACTTGTAAGGAATAGATTGGATACACTATGTTTCCCTTAACGAATCGTTTAAAATCAACTGTTTGTTTGTTTAGTGACAACAAATACTATGGACTGTCCATAGTATTTGGTGACAATGCATAAAATGCTTTAGCACAAACATTAGGTTGGGAATTGTTCAGTCAAATTTTAATATACTTTTACTTTCACACGAATACGAGTTTACGAATTTATTGACACCGAAATAGATGAAAATTCGTAGTGAATTTTCTGTTGGTGTGAAACGGCTTTAAGAACGCTTCCAAGACAGAAACAGTTTGAAAGAAAGATGCACGTCATCCACTCATCACTCATTATACAAAATACAATGAGAGCAGACTTTCTTCCGTGTTATTTGACCAAGGGGATTTACATTTTTAATAAACCTTCTTTAATAATTCTACATTTTACTGGTCTATAAATTAACACCTGAATATAAATCATTTATTTTATAACTACATTAATGATCAACGAATTGACTTAACGCCGTTGTGGTATATTGATCACATGTAAACTTTTTTTAATTTGACAGGGAATGATTTATATCTTTATCTTTGTGTGGTCTAAGTCGTAATTTCTGTAGTTTTAAGTTTGTAATAACTAATGATAGAGACTAATGATGGTAAATTTGTTAATAAAAATAATGCCCTATAAAGATATGCCCTTAAGCAAGGGCACTTTCTACTTCTTCACTTGTGAAAGCCCGAGAATGTTTGTTCTCGATCGGTTCCGATTTCAAGATTTTTTAATGTTTTTTACGTCTAGTGTGTTAGCTTTAAGGCGGCAATACTCCATTCAATTCGGTTGGACAATGTGGATGATTCAATTACATTGTTGTTAGTAGTTCTACTTTATTATATCTTGTTCGAATACCTTTTATTTTTAATTTAATGTCATTTTCCGAAAGTTCCGCAATATTTAATCGTCATAAAAGTGGTCTTTATGGGGATAATGAGTCTTACCAGATGGGGTCTTTATGAGTCTTACCAGAATAACAAACGAGGAAGTGGCTCAAGCGCTTCAAAAAATAAAGAAAGGAAAATCAGTCTGACCAGATGATATTCCTGGGGAAGTATGGAGAGCATTGGGAGAGACAGGAATAAGTTGGCTAGTAGGTCTATTTAATAGAATTATGGAAGTTGGACAAATGCCAGACGAATGGAGAAGCAGTATATTAGTACCTGTCTACAAAAACAAGAGATGCAGCCCGATGCGACGGATGTCTGGCATACAGTTTTACATGTAAGTGTTTATATTTACGTCGAGCTGCATCGGGTAGGATGGCATAGCACTGCGTGCGGTAAAATATTCTTCTCTAAGTGCCATCAGAGGTCGGCAATCATCATAGCTATTCGGATTTTAGAGCCGGCTGCTCTAAAAAGTTCATTTGATGTACATCCGTACCATTCTCTCAGGTTGCGCAGCCGCGATATTTTGCGTCTCCGTATGCTCCTTTTTCCTTGAATCTTTCCCTGCATAATCAATTGGAGCAAGTTGTATCTCTCTCCACGTGTAATATGTCCGAGATGTTCCAATTTTCTTGTTTTGATGGTATTTAAGATTTCCATTCCTTTATTCATCTTTCTTAGAACCTCTTTGTTTGTGACGTGTTCTGTCCACGATATTTTTAGAATTCTTCTGTTCACCCACAGCTCGCATGATTCTAGGTTTTTCGTTGATGCAGCATTCAAGGTCCAAGCTTCCATTCCGTAAAACGAAGTCGAGAAAACGTAGCACCTATAGCCAACCTAACTCTAAGCTCCAACTTCAAATCTCTTGTGCAGAGCACTTTTCTCATTTTGTTAAAATTTGCTCTAGCCTTTTCTATCTGATCTAAACATAATCACTTATATGTAAAACTGTATGCCAGATATCCGTCGCATCGGGCTGCATTCATGCATTGCGTCGCGTTGCATCGGGTCAGACAAATATGTTTCTGCCTTTATAATAACCACCCACCGTTAACATAACAAGACGAAAAATATATACGGTAGTTTATTGCGAATAAGTATCAGGGATAAAAACAGAAATTGAACATATTAAATTTCAATGTAACCCAAAACGGATGAAAATAATATCTCCCGTAGATAGATTTTCATTATTTCCTTTTGAACCCTTATTAAGCATCAGAAGTATGCCGTGTTGAAATCAAAACCAGATTCGTCATCGCATTATTTTCAATTTAATTCTGGAATAATGTACCTACGCGTATTATAAATATATTCAGGTATAAGCGGTAGGTTAATTGCCACCCTTTAGCAGTGTGTATCAAATTAACTGATATTCCTTTAGGAAAGAGACAGTTAATTCGTACTAATTAATGGGAGCATTATTACAGACCATTTACTGAGTGTCATATTATGTTGTTAATAATTTTGAGTTCAAATTACACGGCTCTGGCGAATGCTTAATGCTTCAACAGTATTTCATAATGTGTAAATGTGGAAATGGTTTAAATTTTGGAATGGGTTTTAAAATTGGATGAGTCAGCTAAGTACTTAAAATATTATTATCTGTATAAGGTGGTAATTATATTTATGGAATATATTGTATTGTTCGTCCGCTATAACTTTTCCCATGCGTCACGATTCATTTTCAAACAAATTAAGTCAAAACATAAAGTGAAACGTACGCCGATGTGTGTAGTATGTAGTATACAGCAGGGGTTCCCAACATTTTAGCAACTGCGTACCACCTAGATATACTAACAAGATCAATGAATACCATATGAGCGTTGGTCTCTTTATTCCTGTATTTTTCCATCAGTTGCCTTGAAAATGAAAATTGCATCTGTTGTTGATCTGCCCTGCATAAAGCCAAATTGATTATCGGATATTTCGGTTCCTTCGCGTATCCGTCTATCAATTATTACTCTCTCCCATATTTTCATGGTGTGGCTGGAGCGGCCGTGGGTAACGGCATAAACGCTGGCCTCATACGCCAGCAGACGTGGGTTCGATCCCTGCCAAAGACAAACCATTTTCATTTCCAATAATGACACGAGCCGTCTCACCGTGCCTCGGAGAGTACGTAAAGCCGTCGGTCCCCCTGGGCTAGTGTACATCGACACTAGTTACTTGAAACAGGGTTAAAGATGTAATTGGCGCTGGAACTATCCGAAAGGATCTCCCCGGCAAAAATGCCATACGATATTATTATTATTATGGTGTGGCTAAGTAGTTTTATAGCCCTGTAGTTTGTACATTGTTGTATGTCTCTCTTGTTTTTGTAGACAGGTTTGTAGACAGACATATACTGCTTTTCCATTCGTCTGGCATTTGTCCAACTTCCATAATTCTATTAAATAGACCTACTAGCCAACTTATTCCTGTCTCTCCCAATGCTCTCCATACTTCCCCAGGAATATCATCTGGTCCGACTGCTTTTCCTTTCTTTATTTTTTGAAGCGCTTGAGTCACTTCCTCGTTTGTTATTCTGGTAACCATTGCCACAGTATAAAGAGGGACAGTAGAACCACTCTCCGAAAAATTGGAAGTAAAATCTGTAGTCGCGCATGGCGACCGCGCAATGTTGGCAGTCGCTTTTGCCCCACTCTCGCATTGCTATTCGCATAGAAACGTACGGCTTTTAACAGGGAAAACCCGCATCCACCACTGGTAAATTTCCAATTGCGTACTGCCGGTATTACTTCCTGAGATCAAAGGGCCGACAGAAGAGTGATTTTACTGTGGAACCTCTATATACTGTGCCATTGCTGTTACTGTCTCCGTTAACTCCACAGGCTGTCTGTCAAATTCTTCATTTAATAAACTGTCAAAATACTTTCTCCATCCCTTTTTGACCTCCTTTTCGTGAATTAGTATTTTGTTATTTTCATCTCGGATACGTCTAATCTGATTAAAATCTCTTGCTTTCTTTGCTCTCTGTTTGGCTATTTTATAATATCTTTGCTTCGCCTTCCCTGGTATTAAGTTGATCGTATAGGTTTGAATACGCTTCTGCTTTAGCTTTTGCTACTGCTACTTTCGCTTCCTTTTTGGCGACCATATAGTTTTGAAGATCTATGTCCGATCTTTGCACGTTACAGTCATTTTTCAAAAAAAAAAGACGTAAACGCAAAGAGTTTTAAATGCCGTAATGGGTGGAATGCGTTTAGAATTGAATTTAATGCGAACAAAAAATGGACAAAAATCAAAAAAAATTATTAATAAAGATAGATGAGAAAAACGATGTCTGGGGTGCACCTGCACCCCGCACCGCCTTACGAGGGTTAAATAGGTAAGTCTCTTGTTTATGGAATTCCGCACCTCCAATAATAGCACCCCGCTGGGCTGAATATTATTGAGTCTTTTAGATATCTGATACTGGTCTAAAAAAATGGTTAATAGAATTGACACCAACGCGGAGAACAAATAATATCTTCACATAAAAACTGCATTACAGTTGATATTGTTTTAGTATAGAAAAATTCACATGAGACAGCCGAGCCGTTTCAATTAAAAATAATCTTGTGGCTACTGTCAAGTGAGATAGATTAAAAAGTTCGTTGGACTATAGTGTTTTCTTTCCCTTAAGAATTCCCCCATTCTATCAGTAAAATGATGCCCTCATCTTTCTCTTGCCGTAGGGAAAACTCTATTGATTTTTGCGCTGGCGGATACAGCCGTTTGGGGTACGCGTAGGAATTTATAGGGTGTAGTTATTTATCGGAATATTGACAAATCATGTTTTGCCGTATAAAGTCTTTTTGTATTCTAATTTATTTTATATATGAGCTTGTTATAAACTTCAAAGCGTGGGTTTGTTAGCAATATTCCTTGCTTAGTCTATACCCGATATGGGAAATATTATAGTACAGTCAAACCCATTTATTTGCAACCGCGAAGAGAAGACACGACAGACGTTCGTTGATGCGGTGCAAGTGACCTTGAGGGTTTCAGTTTAATCTGTTAAAGGGGTGATACACACGCGAGTAAGTACGCGAACTTATGGCTCGACGACCTTTTTCGCGCGTGTATCACAGCAAGCACGCGTACTTTAAGTCCGCCGAGTAAGTACGCCCTCGATCCAACAAGTTTGAAACCTTACTCGTAACCCGTACGTGTATCACGAGCCGCGAGCCTCCAGCCATCATGTTATTGCGTTTAAAGTTGCACTTATATTTTCACTAATTAAGCAAATTGCCTAGAAATAATTCAATCGTTTATTGTTGAAAGGAGACAAGTTACATTTTATAAGTTTTGAGAAAACTGTAAAACACTATTTTAAGCTATACTAAATTATTTTTGATTATTTGTTTTTGAGTAAACCTAATTACTTATAGGCTGTTTTATCCTGCTGATGAAAATATTTCATCTTTTTTTATTAGTATTAAAAATATATAACACGATAAGATACGATACGAAGTATACATATAATACGATAAAATTCCTAAATAGCACAAACCACCGACGCGCGACGGCGACCGCGATCTTTAAAGCCGCGTACTTAAAGTTTGCGTGTGTATCACGCGCTTTAGACTGTAGATGTAGTATTATTGTGTATCAATTTATCAATCAAAGATAGAATAAAAAAATTTAACTATTTTTAATAGATACTAGATAGATAATAGATAGTTAATAGATACGTACTAATTTTAATAGAACGCGGGCACATAAATTTGATACACCCTGTATATTGATTTGTAACTATTTATTATAAGTAGTTTTTAAGAAGTGGGTTATCGTTAATGAGTTTTTTTCCCTGAAAGTGATATGAATAGACAATAATTGTTCAGGGTATTTGGAGATTATAACGGTGCTTTGTTATGCACGAGGCCAAAAGCCACAGGTAATGATATCTTTAGAAAATAATGTAAAAGAAAGTTTGGAATTTTAATCTCTTTTTGTTTAACCCCGAGTAAATTTTGTAAAATTTCCCGAAAGTAATTATTATGATGGTAGGAATATTTTTGAAAGAATGCGTGGGTTGTTTCGAATAAAAAAAAGAGTGGGGAAGAAGAAATGTCTCTGATTGGTTTGGCAATTTGGAATGGGAAGGAGAGAAGGTTGAATTTTCAGATAGTTTTGGAAAGAGGAATTATTATGTGATCGGCATCGCTGAAGAGGAGTCAACGTTTTCGTGGATAGCTAAAAAGCAAGTGCCAGTGGTTGTTTGATAGTGGAGAGTGGAGCTGAAAAGTGGAACGAGAGACAGATCAAATGGAGAAGAAATACCTCTTTGATTCTGTATTATTGCGAGAAGGAGAGAAGAGAATTTTGGAGATGATTGAATCGAGTACTGGTTAAAAGAGGCCTGGCTCGTTGTTTCTTTGGAGAATTAGTGCTGGTATGCTGCTGGATTGAAGCTTGAGAACGGAGAGGGCTTTGATGGGTAGCCTAACATAGTCAACAAGGGAGAGCTGTTTGGGTCAAGAGGAGACATCATTGTGAGTGAAGCAAAAGGTCAGCCAATTTATGTGAAAGATTTTGTTATGTTCGGAAACTAAAATTTTGAGCAAAAGCATTTGAATTAAGATTCCAATATTTCAAAAATTAAATAGGAAGTATAAGTAATTTTTGCGAATACCTAAATTTGTTTGTTTTAGCTTGTTATATCAACGTCATCGGGAACAAACCGATACATTTTTATTTGAACTAGAATAAATTTAAGTGGTAAAAATTTCATTCGGACAGCTATGTCCACAGGTTTTAATTGATCGATTTTTAGAGTATTGAATTTGATAATAAAATATATTTCTGTATGTTTATTTATGTATTTCTATTTATTTCCCTTTCCTATTTTTCTCCCGATAAGAATCAACTAAGAGATACTGAAACCACGAGAGAAGATAAGTATAACATAAGATAATTTAGATATTTTTTTGTATTATAAAAAAGGCACCCTGAGATTTTTTCTTAATTTTTTTTTGAATGATTTGCAACAATTGGATAATTAATTGAATAATTAATTGGAGTAATCAAATAAAGACTAATTGATATGAAAGTAATAAAAAGCAGATCATAACAGTATACATAGTGATACATTTAAAACTTAAATTGTTCTCCTTAATCCTCCTCCTCTATAACTACTTTGTTCTTCGTAAGGACATAGTGGCGTCATGTGATTTGTTTGACTATATTTCGTATAATCGATGAAAAAGAGAAAAACATCCTTTCTTTGGTCTAAACAATTCTTTATTAACTAAAGATCACCTCTCACGTGCCAATTCTATTTTTGAAACCAAACTGTCACCTCCACTGTCCTCTTCATATTTCTTAAATAATTTTGTGTGAAGCAAGTCCTAAATAGCAGATTCATTTAGATATTAATTTATTACGTTAAACTTTTTGTTTTTTGGCCATGGTTTGAACCATCAATCCACTAGGTCCAAGAGAATAGAGTGAAACCTTGTGTGCTTGGCTATCAGACCGATTAATATAACTTTGTATAATCATCCAACAGTTATTGTTTAACTTTTATTCTCGTCACTTGATGCCAGTATAGATTTGTCATTATTCGTAAATCAGTATCATCTGACAAAACATTTTGACGTTGTCAAAAGCCTTTTAAAAATCATTTGCGCAGATCTACCTACACATTTGAATTAACTGTATTAGTACTTCAATGCTGAACAAGGCTTCCCTCGTATCCAAGCCCTTCCTAAATCCTTGACACTTTACAAAATTAAAATATTTTTACATTAATTATATTTAAAAAGAATATTTTTTTATTTATTTATTTTCTTTATAATCCTTAGAATTATTGAGTTGCAACGCAAGTGATAGGTTAAGTCTTTCCACCAATAAACACTTTGCGTTCACTTAGCTAACATTACCGTAAATTATCTATTTACATTACACTTACTCCTACCTGTGAATTCACTTGTAAATGTGTGACAAATATGCAGGACAGGCATATAATGGGTGTGAATTGTCAAAGACATTCCGGCCAATAAAACGTTGTTCAAGAAAGATAAGAAGTGGTAAAATGATTGGTGGGAATTGTTTGAATACAAATAAACACCAGTTTATCATCAATAAGCAGTCCGCCAATAGCAATTTACATAATTTCCCGTTGACTGACTGACTACCTGCCGCTAACACTCTTACTTACTACACTGTAAAAATATAAATACTTTAATGCGTAGAAATCTGCCCACTTCTACCTTTTGACTTAAATAAGATTTTTTTGAGAAGCCATTAACTCGGATCAAAAAAAGGGATATACTGTTTTAAAGATAATTTAATACGCTTTAAAATGAGCACAAATTTGTCATGGATTGCTTATCATTTATAAGCGTAGTAACCGATAAACATAGAAAAGTTTTTTGCTTGAGTATGCTGGCCGTAACCTCAAGCCATTTGGTATTAGGTTGTTAACGTAGAAAAGTGTTTATTTGATGTTTTTAGCGATAATAAGAAAGGACATCGCACACATCTTATGGAAAATATAATGTCACTCAAATTCAATAAAATTTATACGATTAGATTCGTTTTAATATAACGATCAATTCTTATCAGTGCGCCAACCCTGAATTATGATTAATTAGATACGGCGCAAATGGCAATTAAAGTTTATCGAAACCACATTTTTGGAGTCCATAAAATGTTAGTTTACAATCATTATTGCTCTGAGTGCTATTCATAACAGCTTAAATCCCGCTGGGCCTAAGCGGATTAGTGAAACTAATCCGCTGATTTATGGAGTACCGAAAATCTGGGTATTTTAAAATATTTTTTCTCTCTCTCTAACTTATGTACCTAACCACTTGATTTCAGATTTATTTATATCAATTTCTGCACTTATTTTTGAAAATAGAGAGTTGGCGCAATGATAAGATTTGATCATTAATTTAAAACGAATCTATTGGTATAAATTTTATTGAATTTGAGTGACATTATATTTTCCATAAGATGTGTGCGATGTCCTTTGACAAAATTTGTTATTATTGCCTTTGCAACTAAAAATTGCATATTGTTCGTTTTCATAATTAATTAGTGTTCAAATGTGTGTAAGTTTAATGGATACTACACCAGAAGAAGCCGCCCAAGTTATAATAATAATAATAATAATAGCGTTGATTGTCCAACAGAACAGAATCCATTTACAGGACAAAATATTACACAAAAAAGAATTATATAAAATATTAGCAGTTCATAGATACCGATAACACATCAAAAATTTTACAAAACTAAATTTGAACGTAAAGAAATAAATTACCTAGGCATAGGTAGATCTTGGCCGTAGAAATAAGTTGCTTGAAACTGCAGTTAAATATTTATATCGCAGTAAATACTTAAGGCATTATAATAGCTGCACATGACGAATAGAGGAGAATTCAACATAAGGTTAGTTCTAGTTTGTGTATTTCTAAACGTAATCGAATTTCTTACTGGATAAGACGGAACGTTAAAATTTATTTGTCGAAGGATATCAGGGCTGTCAATAAGATTATGTAGTAGCTTGTACAGGAATACCAGGGAGGCATTAATTCGTTTAGATTCTAATGATAATGATACTACGTCCAAACCGCTACACTCATTTATTGCTGATACACCTCCTAGGATATATACCATTAATTTTATAAGACAAAATTTTAAAAATTTACGCTGTACCCGTTCTATAATTTGGATATGTACATCATACAATGGTGACCAAATGATATAGGCATATTCCAGTTTACAGCGTACAAAAGAGTAAAACAATAATTTTAATGTCCTTAGTATTAGTGAGTTTTCGACTATTTCTAATATTATAAATCCATAAGATTTAAGTGCTTCTCTAACCTTTATATTAACATGTACAACAGAAGTGAGTTTGTGATCAAATATAACTCCAAGGTCTTTAATTTTATTCAAACGTTCCAGTTCATTGTCATCAATAATATAAAGATGGTATATAGTAGACTGTTTCCTGGAATAACTAACTACTTTGCACTTATTGGCATTAAGATTCAGTTGATTTTCCTTACACCATTCATGTACGCGGTTCAGTTCACTCTGCAGAAAATGACAATCGTTATGGTCGCTTATCATTATCAATGAATAAATCTTCAAATCATCGGCATAACATAAACATGGTGCAGAAATAGATTCACACAGATCGTTAATAAATAAGAACAATAATGGACCTAGATTAGAACCTTGTGGAACCCCTGAAGAAGCTAGGTACTTTGCCGATTTGTAACCATTGTAAGAAACAAACTGTGTTCTATTTGACAAGTAAGACCTCATAAAAGTAACTGCATCCCCAGAAAGACCAAAGTGACGTAATTTAGAAAGCAATACTCCGTGGTGAATTCTATCGAACGCCTTCGAAAAGTCAGTATCTATAGACGACGTCAACTTGACTTCTATTATCTAGGGCCTCTGAAATATATTGTGTGACCACTAATAAGTTTGTCACAGTGGACCGATTGGAGACAAAACCATGTTGGTATTGAGACAGCTGATTACGGGTTCCTGAATAAATACGATTATACAAAATTATTTCAGAAACCTTCGACAGATTGCAAATTCTGGAAATCTATAGTTTTCTACCTGATCCCTTTCAACAGTTTTGAATACTGGGCACACTATTGACTCCTTCCAGAGACTTGGATATTCTTTATTCAGAAGACATAAATTAAAAATTTTTAATAGTGGCACAGTTAAGGCATCTATGCAATCCTTAACCAGAAAAGATGGTATATTGTCAGGTCCACACGTCATTTTGTCTTTCAATTTCTTTCTAGCAGAAATTATCTCAGATTCTACAATAGGATAAAAATTTAAGTAATGTGCGTTAACTGATGAAGAGTTAGCTTTAAAATTACGCTTAAAAAAACGTTTTAACTCCTTTGAGAATTAAACTACACCCATGCAAATGAGTGTTTTCTAAAACAACGAAGACTGTAGCTGAATAGGTTTTACTAACATTAGTTTGTACATGAGATATACCTAGGTGGTGTGTTTGAGGTGTTGCTAATATTATGTTTCATCTGTAACATTTTTGTTCAAGACATGTGGTTGAAATACAAGTACGGATCTGACCAGTAATTAGAGTAGATACTAAATTTGAGTATAAGATGGGTCCTTACAGGAATTGGTTTGAATAGGACTAATAACCATTAACTGGTTTATCACGTATTAGTAATTAAACTAATGCAATATATTAACTTACGCAATTGGTATTACACGTTATTATTAGTTACATAAATAGAGATAGATAGAGTTCCTCGAGAGATTCTGTGGTGGGGACTCAATAAGAAAGGAGTCCCTGGCGAATATGTAAAGATTGTGAGAGATATGTATGAGGGAGTAACGACTAGTGTTAGGACAGGTGTGGGAGAGACTGATAAATTTCGAGTGAAAGTAGGATTGCACCAAGGCTCGGTGCTTAGGCCTTATTTATTTCATTAGTTTTGGACCAGATAACAGCGAAACTACAGGGTAGCATTCCATGGTGCTTAGAACTTAGAACAAAACTGGAACAGTGGAGACCAGCTCTGAAGGAAAAAGGTTTAAAACTTAGTAGGACAAAAACAGAGTATTTGGAATGTTCATTTAAGGATGGAGTTACTACAAATAAAATGGTATCTTTGGATGGTGAAATGATTGTGAAAAGCAATCGTTTTAAGTACCTAGGATCGGTATTACAGAGTAATGGAGAAATAGATGAAGATGCATGCAGTAGAATTAGGGCTGAATGGACGAAGTAGAAAGAAGCGAGTGGTGTGTTGTGTGACAGAAAAATTCCAATGAAGCTGAATGGAAAATTCTATAAAACAGCCAAGACCGGCTATGATGTACGGAACTGAATGTTGGGCAGTGAAAATGAAAGAGGAACAACGAATGCATGTGGCGGAAATCAGAATGCTTAGATGGATGAGTGGAGTGACAAAGAAGGATACAATTAGAAATAAGTATATTAGGGGAAGTCTAGGTGTTGCACCAATTGATGCCAAAATGAGAGAGCATAGGTTAAGATGATTGGGTCATGTTCAACGTCGAGACGTTAATCACCCAATACGAAGAATATCTGAAGTGCAGATTTCTGGAAGGAATAGGAGAGGAAGACAAAAGAAAGAAGACCTGGGGAGACGATAAGGCAGGGCATGTTGGTAAAGGGGATTAACATTTATATGACCCAAGATAGAATTGTTTGGAAAAATGCAATTAGGGAAGCCGGCCCGGCATATGGATAAGGTAAAGAGAATGATGATGTAATTATTACTTTCATCTTTATAAATAAAATATTTTGCTACTGTATCAGATTTTTCACGCATACAAAATGATCACGAACAAGTTGGTCTTCAATATGTTTGTGTTGCGTTTCGTAAGTTCTAAAGATAAGCTCGTTTTTGATTTTTATTTATTGGTTTCATTATTTATACAACTCTTCCATTAGACAAGTTTAACAGTGTACCAACTTATAGATTGTAAATCATCACGAAATATTTTATACATACGAAATACAATTGAATACATTATAATAATGGGTTAATATTAAAATTGACTCTAATATGCACTTAAAAGACATAAATTGGAGAGTAAAAGGTTTCCAACTGTGCAGCTTTTTCTTTAAATTATACAGACTCATTTTAAGAAGAAAGAGGCACTTTTAAGAAAGACGAATATCATTGTTATTTATTATACGCTTAGTTCTGTAAGGAATTTCTAAATATGCATTAGATATGTGTAATTTCTTGTTGAGTTATTTAGCTCTGCTAATTAACAAGAATTTCGTTTTAGAATTTGGAAAAAATGTAAATTTTGTAAATATAAATTTTGTCGATGATGTATACCTCTCATAAACCTCTTTTATTTTGAATAATATAACTGTCACGTTTACCACATAAACAGTTTCTTCTTCTTCTTCTTCTTCTTCTTCTTCTTCTTCTTCTTCTTCTTCTTTTTCTTCTTCTTCTTTTTCTTCTTCTTCTTCTTCTTCTTCTTCTTCTTTTTCTTCTTCTTCTTCTTCTTCTTCTTCTTCTTCCTAGCGTGGGTAATCATCATGATATTTGGACATTCTCGCCTTCCTGAAACGCTATGTTCATTCTATATCATTGTCTTAAGCTCTTCAACCAATAATCTTTGCGATAATCTCAACTCATTATATTGTCAAGTTTACCTAGCACAATAAGCCGAAGTACTTGCCACTTGATATACCGGTAATCATTCTGTGCCATTTCCGTCAGCCATCAAAATATATTTTACTCACCTCCTACCACGTGCAGTACTACCATACATATGGAATAGTGATGTTGAAAAAGTAACTATTCGTTACAAAGTACTCGTTATTTACGAATACCGAAAGTAACGATTACTATACAGAGAGGCAAATCGTTACTTTGATTACTCATGTATATTAACATGAATAAATGACTTGACTTGACTCTGATTACTTCGTTACTTCGTACCAATCATACCAGAGCTAGTAACGACTAGTGTATCTACTTTGATTACTTTGATTACTCTGATTACTTCGTTACTTCATACCAATCGTATTAGAGCCAGAGCGAGTAACGACTATTGTCTTTGATTATTTTGATTACTCTGATTACTTCGTACCAATCGTATCAGAGCAAGTAACGACTACTGTATCGACTTTGATTACTCTGATTACTTCGTACTTCGTGAAGGTCGTTATATCGGAATACCTATTATACAAAATACCTAATACCTACTGAGAAATACGATTCTCGATGTGATTACCGGTACTTAAATACAAAAGTAACAAAAGTAATCATAGTAATCAAATCATTTTTATCCCTTAAACAGATTGGTGAAGGTCGTTGTTATATCGGAATATCTATACAAACCTACCTACTGAGAAATACGATTCTCGATATGATTACCGGTACTCAAATAAAAATGTAATCGTAGTAATCACAGTAACGAATTTACTGTAACTGTAAATGATTACTTTATATAAAAGTAACGATTTGTAACGAATACTCGAAAGTAACTATAATCAACATCACTAATATGGAACCAGTAGACCTAAAGGACTAAAATTTGTTTTAAATGCTGATTTTAGTCCAACGATGTGAAAACAAGATATAGGATTAAGAACTACCTATAATTAACAAAAAAAATTTCGAAATAATAAAACAGAAGATGTATCAAATTGTTATATTCAGTTTACATAAATTAATCGGTTTTACCAGCACTGTCGCATAAATCTTCTGTTGACAACTTTGGTTTATTCTATAGAAACAAATCGACAATTTATAAAATATATGATCTCTATATGCAACTGCATACATACAATTAACAGTCGTAAATAGTAAATTTTCTCTATTTAGAAATTAACAAAACAAACCACAGACGTGAATTTTGTATTTATGTTTAAACAACTCATATGTGCGCACATAATGCATTAGTACACCTGATACATAATAAACTATCACAATGCAATACCCATGTATAAATTAATTTAAATACTTATTTCAAAAAATAACTGTATTAAATGCAATTAAACAAATAACTGGCAATAAATAACTGGAATTAGATAAACACGGCTATATGTATAGTAGAGGATCCGATATAAGGTGGATTTGCGCCGATCTATTTAATGGATAAGAATAAATTATTGGATATGTAATTTAGCATGTTAACAATTACAAAAAACAAGGGTTGCCCGATCTAATCTGGTTCTAACTATAATTAATTAATAATTAAAAAATGACATTTTTTTATGAATTAAAAAAAAATTTCCACCCGGGCAGATATTCTTTCAAATTTTTTGGATCATTCTAATAAACAAAAAAAAGAATCAAAAATGAATAACCATTCTCAATTTCGTTGCAAAACGAAAATACAGCCGAACCATATTCCAGTCCAATCAGAGAGTGCTGCAAGCACCTCTACCGGTTTCGAAACTTATTAGTCTCTCATCAGGAGGCACATATGCTGCTCTCCCTGATCCAACCAAAACAAACCCCAGCGTGCAGTCCCGAATCGCAACGAACGAAATGGCATAGATGTCCTAGCGGCAACTGCTAGCAAAAGACTAAGTTTTCACTCTAATGGCATATAACATATCCCACCAGAATGAAAACAATGGGAACCTTCTCTGGTTACACCTCCGAGGCTTCTACAATTTGCAAGCCATACGGATGCTGAGACTAAGGAAGATGAGGGAATTCTACAATTTACAATTCACGTCACATCTGCTCAGCGCGGTAAAGTTCCAACGAGACTGGTTCCCTTCATACTCCACACAGAGTAAATGTAAATCAAAAATGAATAACCATTCTCAATTTCGTTGCAAAACGAAAATACAGCCGAACCATATTCCAGTCCAATCAGAGAGTGCTGCAAGCACCTCTACCGGTTTCGAAACTTATTAGTCTCTCATCAGGAGGCACATATGCTGCTCTCCCTGATCCAACCAAAACAAACCCCAGCGTGCAGTCCCGAATCGCAACGAACGAAATGGCATAGATGCCCTAGCGGCAACTGCTAGCAAAAGACTAAGTTTTCACTCTAATGGCATATAACATATCCCACCAGAATGAAAACAATGGGAACCTTCTCTGGTTACACCTCCGAGGCTTCTACAATTTGCAAGCCATACGGATGCTGAGACTAAGGAAGATGAGGGAATTCTACAATTTACAATTCACGTCACATCTGCTCAGCGCGGTAAAGTTCCAACGAGACCGCGCTGAGCAGATGTGACGTGAATTGTAAATTGTAGAATTCCCTCATCTTCCTTAGTCTCAGCATCCGTATGGCTTGCAAATTGTAGAAGCCTCGGAGGTGTAACCAGAGAAGGTTCCCATTGTTATCATTCTGGTGGGATATGTTATATGCCATTAGAGTGAAAACTTAGTCTTTTGCTAGCAGTTGCCGCTAGGGCATCTATGCCATTTCGTTCGTTGCGATTCGGGACTGCACGCTGGGGTTTGTTTTGGTTGGATCAGGGAGAGCAGCATATGTGCCTCCTGATGAGAGACTAATAAGTTTCGAAACCGGTAGAGGTGCTTGCAGCACTCTCTGATTGGACTGGAATATGGTTCGGCTGTATTTTCGTTTTGCAACGAAATTGAGAATGGTTATTCATTTTTGATTTACATTTACTCTGTGTGGAGTATGAAGGGAACCAGTCTCGTTGGAACTTTACCGCGCTGAGCAGATGTGACGTGAATTGTAAATTGTAGAATTCCCTCATCTTCCTTAGTCTCAGCATCCGTATGGCTTGCAAATTGTAGAAGCCTCGGAGGTGTAACCAGAGAAGGTTCCCATTGTTTTCATTCTGGTGGGATATGTTATATGCCATTAGAGTGAAAACTTAGTCTTTTGCTAGCAGTTGCCGCTAGGGCATCTATGCCATTTCGTTCGTTGCGATTCGGGACTGCACGCTGGGGTTTGTTTTGGTTGGATCAGGGAGAGCAGCATATGTGCCTCCTGATGAGAGACTAATAAGTTTCGAAACCGGTAGAGGTGCTTGCAGCACTCTCTGATTGGACTGGAATATGGTTCGGCTGTATTTTCGTTTTGCAACGAAATTGAGAATGGTTATTCATTTTTGATTTACATTTACTCTGTGTGGAGTATGAAGGGAACCAGTCTCGTTGGAACTTTACCGCGCTGAGCAGATGTGACGTGAATTGTAAATTGTAGAATTCCCTCATCTTCCTTAGTCTCAGCATCCGTATGGCTTGCAAATTGTAGAAGCCTCGGAGGTGTAACCAGAGAAGGTTCCCATTGTTTTCATTCTGGTGGGATATGTTATATGCCATTAGAGTGAAAACTTAGTCTTTTTTTAAAAAAAAAAAGAATGTGTGTGTACTTTGTACGCATGTAAGAAGTTATACTTCTATTATATGATTTAAATGAAATTAATATACTTTTTATTTGTATTTTATTTAAATATTAAACTAATTTATACTTACTACTTCTCAAACATTTTTATTAAAACAGTGCCAAAAATTAAAATAATACAAGAATAAAACACACAGAAACACATTAAAAATGCCACAAATGATTTCTGAACATTAATTGTCGGAAATGTTTTTAACTAAATATGTATTTTTGAAAATAAAATTATGTAATAAATATACTTACAATCATAAATTGTATAAAAAAAATAAAAGTTTCCATTGGGATTCGAACCAGCTTTTATCAGTGCGGTTGGTATTGGGGTTCATTCGCCTTGAACGCTTCGCCACGGAGGCAATGCGTCATTATTTGCGAAGATCGACTAACTAAACGGATTAAACTTTTGACATTTTGAATTAGGTAAATCAAATTATTTTGATATTGAATTGAAATGATTTAGAATTGAAAAAATACAACAAAACATAGAGTAAGAAATAGTTATTTTCCTAACAAGTGCAGAAAGTCATTCTTTTCCGCACGCGACTGCAGTTTGCCGAACGACGCGAAGCGGGAGTTCGGCAAGCAGTCGAGTGCGGAAAAGAGACTTTCTGCAAGAGTTAGGAACAATATTTTTTCTAAGAGTCTTTAAAAAAATTACGTAATCTTAATAAATTAATTTAATTAATATGAAAATACATACACAAATTAATTCTTTGACAAGGTTGTCAAAACCAAACTTTCAATATAATTAGTTAGCATGACGACGATCTTGGTTTCCATGACGATGATTCAAAACGACTGTTATTGTCTACCGATTTGACTTTCGAATATTATGTCAAAATAATTTTATTTCATCGAATTGTCGCGTTAATTTCATTAAAACAGGAACACAATAAAATATATTTGAAATAAATTAGTAAATAATATCTAACTATTAAAACCGCGTGCGGAAAAGTAACACGCGTGCGGAAAAGTAACACGCGTGCGGAAAAGTGAAACTTTCTAAACTAAAATGCGTGCGCGAAAGTAGACATTTTTGCACGCTCGTAGAAAAACCATATATTAGGTGAATATTGATAGAATTTTTGATGGTAATCAAATCAAATTATGTAAATAAAAGTATTACATACTAATCATAGATACTATGTATTTTGGTAGGTTCAAATAGGTATAGGTACCTACCTATGGAATTTTTTATTAGGATACTGATACATTTAACAATTATTATTACGTACCTGTTGCTTTTAAAAACTATTTAAAAGTCACTACAGTTATAAAACTTTTTTGTTTCTGTCCTCACAACAATAAAACTAATATATTATACAACATTTGTTTACCTCCATATTCAACAATTATTTATTATTGACAGATCATTTCAACATCCAATCAGAGCCCGTATAACGACTAATACAATACCATACTGTCGGTGTGCGCATGCGCGCGGATCAACAATAAATTCACCCTCAATCTCAATCGCGCCTAAAGAAGTATAACTTCAAAAAGGTCTTTTGTAATGTTTCTATAAAGTTGATAAACAATTTAAAACTGAAAAAAGAACGAAAGATGACAATTTTCAAGGCTCAAAAACACAAGTAAAAAATATCATTTTTGTAATCATCAAGCGCATACATTCAAGTTCAAACCTTTTTCTATCAGGTCTCGATAAGAGTGTTAGCCATGTTTTATTCTAAAACATATTTTTTTAATTGTTAATGAGAAACGTTTCTTATGAGGAGACGGGCATTAACAACTAAAAAACAATGTTTCAGAATTAAATAAGTCCAATAAGACTTATCAAGAACTGATAGAATAAGGTTTCAACTTGAATTTAGGTAACTTCGTAATTTCAAAAATGATATTTTATACTTATGTTTTTGAGCCTTAAAAATCGTCATTTTTCGTTCTTTTTTCAGATTGAAATTGTTTATAACTAGAAAACGATCAACTGTAGAGAAAAATTACAACAGATCTCATAGTCTAAGAGCTAGTGAACCCTCCGACTAACGGTCGTCCTGTAAGGCTAGAAATTTTTCTAGTGATAATTCATAGCACACCAAGGCTAAAAACCATAACCTGGCAGGCATCATCGGTGCACGTGTATCTACCAGGTGAATCGAAAAGTGCAAATTTAGGGGGTAAAATAAACTTTCTCCTGTAAGGTTTAAATTTAAGTATGTGTTTGAGTAAGTCATTTAGAAGAAATGTGTACAATGACAGGCGATTCTGAAGAGCATAAGACCTTGCCAGGAGAGGGGAAAGATTAGGGGTTTTTCCTAAAATTATTCTTTTTGCATCGAACAATTTTTTTTAGGTTTTTTGAATCATTCCAAACAGAAAAGGTCTTTAGTGATTTTTCTCTTAAGTTAATAGTTTTTGTTATATAAGCGATTGAAAATTTTGAAAATTGCGAAATCGGCCATTTTTAACCCTAAATCGGACATTTATCTAAAAATTTCAAAATTGCCAAGGTAGGTAGATATTCTTTAAACATTGATTGATGAAATCCCAAAGAGTTTTTTGCAATATAATATTGGAAACGCCTTTGTTTTTTAATTGCTAATCAAGCGAGCGCGACACTGTAGTACAGTGGTGCTCAGACTTAAACTGCGTGGGATCTACCACATAAACTGCAAGCGTCCAGCGATCGACTGCTAGTAAAAAAAGCAATTTAGAAAATAAAAAACTTGATTGCGCTTTTCTATTTGATAAAAAGTTGTAAAGTTGCTCATGCCGTGAGTCAGCGCAATCCCCGTCCTTTCAATTTGTATTTTTTCCGTGAATCGCGATCGACTTCAAAAACTTTGGCGATCGACCGGTCGATCGCGATCGACTCTTTGAGCACCGCTGCTGTAGTATAAGTGAGGACGTTTGAGTTGGCATAAATTCATTATCTCGAGAATGGGCAAATTTCAAGAGAAATCCTCAGACAGGTCGATTTTTATTTTTAAATTAGGACTTTTTGGCATATATATAATACTAGTGACGTCATTCGTCTGAGCGTGATTACGTAATCGATGATTTTTTTAAATGAAAGTAGGGGTTGTGTGATAGCTCATTTGAAAGGTTATTTAATTCTCTATTCACTAATATAAACATTAACATAATTATTTATACAGGGTGTACAAAAAAATTTTTTTTATTAAATTAACTTTGATCAAATTTGACAAATAGAGAAAAAGTTTCTTTGTACACCCTGTATAAATAATTATGTTAATGTTTATATTACTGATTAGATAATTAAATAACCTTTCAAATGAGCTATCACACAACCACTACTCTTATTTAAAAAAATCATCGATTACGTCATCACGCCCAGATGGATGACGTCACTAGTATTATATATATGCCAAAAGTCCTAATTCAAAAATAAAATCGACCTGTCTGAGGATTTCTCTTGAAATTTGCCCATTCTCGAGATAATGAATTTATGCAAACTCAAACGTCTTCACTTATACTACAGTGTCCCGCCCGCTTGATTAGCAATTAAAAAAACAAAGGGGCTTTCGATATTTTATTGCAAAAACCTCTTCGAGATTTCATCAATCAATGTTTAAAGAATACCTACGTACCTTGGCAACATTGAAATTTTTAGATAAATGTCCGATTTAGGGTTAAAAATGGCCGATTTCGCAATTTTCAAAATTTTCAATCGCTTATATAACAAGAACTATTAACTTAAGAGAAAAATCACTAAAGACCTTTTCTGTTTGAAATGATTCAAAAAACCTAAAAAAAAAAATTGTTCGATGCAAAAAGAATAATTTTAGGAACAACTCCTAATTTTCCCCTCGCCTGGCAAGGTCTTATGCTCTTCAGAATCGCCTGTCATTGTACACATTTCTTCTAAATGACTTACTCAAACATATACTTAAATTTAAACCTTACAGGAGAAAGTTTATTTTACCCCCTAAATTTGCACTTTTCGATTCACCTGGTAGATACACGTGCACCGCTGATGCCTACCAGGTCATGGTTTTTAGCCTTGGTGTGCTATGAATTATCACTAGAAAAATTTCTAGCCTCACAGGACGACCGTTAGTCGGAGGGTTCACTAGCTCTTAGACTATCAAGCATTCTGCCCAGGACATGTTGATAACCAGCTAAATATAGGTATTAATAACAATTTTATTTGCTGATCTGCTATTTCTGAAATAATAAATGTAAATAAACTTAAAATTTCAACTTTTTTAACTATACCTATACTTATTCTTTTTCAGATTCTGGAGCTCCAATGACGTGAAAGACCATCAACATCGTTCAAAATGAAGACCAATATGCTTTCGTTGGCGATTCTTTCGTCATTAATTTGGCTCTGTGCATCAAAAACGGTGTCGGTTATTCCCCACGATGCTCATCCTGGTTACAGTGTTAAAAAGTTTAATAATTCCGAAAATTTAAAATTATTGGATTCGGACTTTTCGCAGTTTTTTACTATGTTACAAGACGGTTCAATAATGACTACATCCGATGTAAGTTCCCTAGTCAATCACCCTATAGATTTAGTGGTAATGGAAGATAAAGGAAACATTAGCACCAAACATAAACTTGAGCTGTTCGTCCTCGACAGAAGAAACATGCTCAGTTTTAATTTTGACGAAGATGTATCTGGTCATATTGCCGAAAATTCTCCTGCTGGTACAGCTGTTAGTGATTTGCCGTTACTACAAGCTACGAGTGACTTGAGAGTACCAATTACTTATACTATTATCGCAGGAAACATCGGCCAATCTTTTGAACTGCAAGACAGCACGACTGGTGACGTTCTTCCAAATGTAACGATAAGCAAAGATTTGGGAGGTGTTAATATAGTGTCTTCGCAGATTTTGGACCGAGAAGAAACCAGCAAATATGTTCTGACCATTCAAGCAGTTGATCCTACTGGAATAAACAAGGCAGTGACTAATGTCGTGATAGATATCGAGGACGAGAATGATAACAGCCCTGTTTTTACCCAGAAAGTGTACAGATTCGTTGTAGGTGACGATACGATGGACGGAGATAACGTAACGATGACGTGGAAACGCTTCTCTTCGGTCGGTAGAGTAGAAGCTACGGACGCGGACGGGGACAAGGTCGCGTATAGACTCGCAACACCTACAAACTTCTTGGTCATAGTTCCTCAAACTGGAGACTTGCTCCTCACGCAAGAACCCATTGAGGAAGTCGAATTGGAGCTCGTTGTTGAAGCACACGACTTACGCACTCCTAGCAGAACATCTCCAAGACCAGCGCAGGTCATTTTCCATTTCAAGCCCGCAGAATCTTCAAAGGTTGATATCGATTTAGATTTTCAACATCTAGAAGAAGTTGAGTTGCATCGCAGTAAAAGACGTGTCACTCGCGCTGTGAGACCGACAAAGAGGATCGAATTTACCGAAACTGATGGTGAGACTGACGGTCGGGTGGTTTTTCAGTTGGAAAAGGAAACTGATCGCGAAACGTTTAAAATAAGGGACGAAAATCCTTGGGTGACGGTCGATCCCAACGGATCAGTTCGTGTGAAAAAGAAGTGGGACTATGAAGAGCTTGGGCCAGAAAAGACCATCGATTTTTGGGTTACCATCACCAATGCTGAAAAAGGAGGTAAGATTTTTAAGATTTTCTTTTAAATACATTAATTTCATAATTAGATATATTTTTACGTTTTTGTATATAGTCCAGGCCGCATCTGTTTTGAGATGGACGTTGAGAGGTGACTCAAGTTTTTTTGCAGAAATTGCTTGAAAATAACTCAAATAATAATATTTGACTTATCCTCCAACTCAAAATGGTCCGGAACATTGTTTAAATAATCCAAATGTCAAAATATGAAGGAAAAATTCGATTTTTTTATTGGTTTTTTGATTATAACTTTAAAACTATTCATTTCTGAGAAAAGTTGTACTGACATAAAAGTTGCGTAATTAAATTTCCTACAATATAGAATTGATTAAGAATCTAAAAAATAGTCACCCTTGTTGCAAAATAGCAATAATTGCGAAAAAATCCATACAAAAACAAGTATTCGCATTTTACGTTTTTCAAACATTTATGCTACAGGACCTTCATATTTTACCCAGAAAAACTTTATGGTATAATAAAACAACACTGTAAATTTCATTAAGATCGGTTTAATAGATTTTGCAAAATAAATTTTGCAATCCAGCTTTCGCAAAAAAATTCATTTTTTTTTAAATGTTGCAGGACTGAAAATAAAGCAGATAGCAAGTTGACTTTTTTTTGCTTATAGAGGTGTGTACCTTTCATTTGCAATTTGCAAAATTAAAATCGATTAATTACCACGGCGGCGTCAGGAAATTTTTTAAATAAACATTAATTTTTGGTGCTACGCGCAGGACAGCGTGTTCGATTCACACAAGTGATTTCCACCAAAATTTCTTCCAATCTTTATCTAATATATTATTTTCTTACTCTATATTTTGTTGTATTTTAATATTTGAATTCCACAAAAATCAAACTAATTTTATTATTGTTTGTGAAATATTGTTTAAACAATTGCATATGTTTAAAAATAATAAACTTTTATTCTCTAAGTTAAAATATATGAACAAAGAAAGTTTTTGCTAAAAAAAGTGGTATTTCAAAGGATAGAGTATGTGTTTTTATTTTGCAATAAACAAATTTATTTATTTATATCGAAATGTAATAAAAATTAAAATTTATCCATCATTATCAAAGGTCATTGGAATGCCCAATCAGAGCAAACTATCCGCTGTCCTGCGCGTAGCACCAATAATTATTGTTTATTTAAAAACATTCCTGACGCCGTGGTAGTTAATCGATTTTAATTTTGCAAATTGCAAATTAAAGGTACAGTACACTTCTATACGCAAAAAAATTTCAACTTGCTATCTGCGCTTTATTTTCAGTCCTGTAACATTTTGAAAAAATGATTTTTTTTTCGAAAGCTGGATTGCAAAATTTATTTTGCAAAATCTTTTGAACCGATCTTAATGAAATTAACAGTATTATTTTACTGTATTATAAAGTTTTTCTGGGTGAAATATGAAGGTTCTAAGTGTAGCATAAATGGTTGAAAAACGTAAAATGCGAATACTTGTTTTTGTATGTTTTTTTCGCAATTATTACTATTTTGCAACTAGTGTGACTATTTTTTAAATTTTTAACCAATTCTATATTGTAGGAAATTTAATTATGCAACTTTTATGTTATTACAACTTTTCTCGGAAATGAATACTTTTAAAGTTATAATAAAAAACGAAGAAAAAAATCGAATTTTTCCTTCATTTTTTGACATTTTGATTATTTAAACAATGTTCCGGACCTTTTTGAGAGGGTGGATAACTCAAATATTATTATTTGAGTTAATTTCAAGCAATTTCTGCAAAAAAATTTGAGTCACCTCTCAACGTCCAAATGTACTAATATTTTTACAGATGCGCCCTGGTGTAATATTACATTTCCAAAACATGATTCTGAATTTTCGAAATCTAAATCGAAGTAAAAAGTTGAAGTAAACCGAAATATCGGGGAGATCCAGAGAAAATCAAGTGATGGATGTTAAAAGATGAAAAAGAAGGTATATCAATTGCAAAAATAGTAGAAAAAATATGCTGAACTGAAATCTTTGTGCATACGTTAGATCTGTTTGTGACCAAAGGCTTTAAGATTTAAGTTTGAACCTGTTGTTTCGAGCTTCTTTTAGATTGAGGCTATCCTTCAAGAGGTACTTAACCTTTTCCTCATTGATCCACTTTTTCTTACTAGTTGAATCGTTTCCATTACGTCATCGCGGTGTTTTGATGACTAGTTTTTAGTTTATATTCAATTTGATGGTATGTAATAGGATATAGTTCTATACCTTTCGAGATATTGGGACTGCTTTGTTTGTTGGTTCATGGTTCGTTCTTGTTTCAAGAGAAGTTAAGGAATGGGGGGCCACTTCAGGTTGAAAATCGACTATCAGAAGAATACTAATTCTTATTATTCCATAAGGAATTCGAAGTTAATACGTTCTTAGCTATCACTCATTGATCAAAAACATGACTATTGATCAAAAACATGATCGTGTGACCATTTCTCAACAGTGTTGTGGACCTTATTAAGCGCAATCCGTCGGACTTTTGTCGTCGATTGGTTCATGAAAATATCTGGATCCATTACTAGGTACATATCAGCCAACAGAATGAATGCACAGCAGTCGAATTGGTAAAGGTAAAGCAGAAAATTGCTCCGAAGTGGCCAATAGTGTCTCACTGAGTCGGAAACGTTACAGCCTCTGTATTCTGGGATCTCAAAGGCATAATTTTAAATTTTAATTGACTATCTTGAAAAAGGTAAAAATGTCAATAGCTAATATTATTGTGCATTCTTGGAAAATTTAAGCAGGAATTCAGTGAGAAATAGCTCCATATGCAGAAGAAAAAAGTGGTGTTTCTCCAAAACAATGCATCGGCTCACAAAAGCTTTATGGCAGTGGCCAAAATTAATGAGTTAGACTTCGAATTGCTTTCTCATCCAGCTTATTTTCCTGATTTGGTTCCCTCAGATTATTATGTGTTCCCAAATCTCAAATTATGGCTCGTAAATAAAAATTCTGCTCTATTGAGGAAATAATTGAAGCAAACGCGTATTTTGAAGATCTTTTAATATCGTATTATTCGGAGGCATAAAGAAGTTGGCAAATCGCTGGAATTGTTGTATTGGGCTTAGAAAAGACTATATCGAATAAAATGAAATAATTTTCTGGTCAAACATGTTTTTCACTTCAAAGAAGGTTACTTTTCAGGACACCTAGTAATGATAAGAATTTATTGAAGGGTTAACAAGAGACACAAGTAGGTACATAATATTACTTATCACTGACTCATGCAAATGGAACTTATAGGGAGCTCTAACTAAATTAAAACGTCACTCTAAAACCCTCCTTAGATTATTATCAGGAACTAGAGGGTGTCCAAGCTACTAATCAATTAGACCACCCTGAGTCATAAATGGAACATAAAGTACATTTCCATTTCACGAATTTGCAACTATTTTCGATTAGGGATGAAAGCTTTGACTTAAACAGTGTGATAAAGTTAATAGCAAATTTACCTAATATTGAAAGTACTGACGACGACAAGCAAAAATACTGTTTAACTGATAATTTATTTTACATTCATTAAGAGAAATATACAATTATTGGTGCAAAATTAGAAAAAATTACAAATTCTATTGTTTCTAAATTGAAGAGGTAAGTATTTACTGAATAAATAATAAATTATGACGCTCAAAGTTTTTAATGAGAAAATGAGTAAATATTAACTTACGAGTCTAATCAAGAATTATATCGATATGTACTAACATCACTGTCTTCGGTATTTGGATTGTAAATGATCACTGGGTTAATTGCTGAGTTGCGATTTTCACGCATCCCACATGCTTCTATTAACTTAACCTTTAACTACACGCGCTGGCGTACTTTGTACGCCAGATATAAGAATTCTACTGGAAATATATTTAAAAATTTAATTTTTGACCTTGCTTATTTTTCTAACCTATCACTGGAATGTGCTTTACAATTTGGTTTTAGTTTCGTTATAATCGGCGTTCTGGAAAGATCGTAATTTACATTTTATTATTTGTTGTTTCCGGTGGTGGACAATATACCCGAGGATTATATTACTATAAGTCGTAATATAAGTACATATTTTAATTGTTTTTTAGTCATTATGGCAAAAAATATATTTTTCTTTGTAAACAATACTTATTCTCCTGTAAAAAATTACATTTAAAAAAATTTTTTATTAGTAATTTTATTTATCATGGAATCCAGTTATTCCATGGTTCCAGTTATAAATCCCAATTGGCTTACTGAAAAGGAACTCCAAGTATTCACTGATGCCGAATAAGGTTTATAACAAACAACTAAGTGTATTTTTTCAAAAAAAATTAAACAAATCCGCTGTTTTTAAGTGTATTTTCTTGTGGCGTACAAAGTACGCCACGCGTGTAGTTATGTTATAACTTGATGCGCGGGTAGTTAAAGGTTAATACTGCTTCTTGCTAGGTTTCCCAAATTCTTCTTTGCTGCGTCATTGTAACCGTTACGTCCGAATTAGCAATCCTAGCAAGTTTTGCATATTCCCCAGATATGTTCCAATCCCAATGGGATTGAATAGTAAAGGGACAATGGCCAAAAATATGATTTCGTCTACTATAAATATATTAAGAACATTTCCTGCTTAAAAGAATCCTGATGGAAAGCAATATCTTTTATTTTATGTACTGTCCAGGAATTTTTTGGTTGCTTATTTAAAATTTCCGAATGGCCTGAGGCATTATTCAAAACTATAACAGATGGTTCATGTAAATTTGGAACCAGTTTTTCTTTCAACCATTTCACAAAGATCTTCGTATTCATGTTATCGTGATCATCAGCCAAATTCTGATATTCATGTTTAGCATTGTTTATTTGAAATCTATATTATTAATATAAACTAATAGTTGTGATTAATCCGTTAATTGTTCCAATTTTTGGTTATAACGTTAATGTACTGAAGTTTGTCATCCGTCAAAAAATTTTGAGGTGTTCCGAGTGGGAAGAAGTTTATTTTTGCTCGCTCATATCTTTTAGATGCAACACATCAAATTATTCAATTTGGACCCTTCGTGGAATGAAACCGTTTGTAATTTAGGACTATTAATTAAACAATTTTACCTGATTACGCTGATCTGCGATTATATGCTTTAATTTATAAATTGGATGAATAAATATGCAATGGGTAGGACCATTAAAAAACAAAGAGATCGTATATTTTCAAATAAATGAAAAAGTCATGTTTCATATTAATAATTGGAAATATTTTAACTGTAGATTCCTGTGCTCAAAATATTGAGGTTTAACCCAAATCACCTAGTTCGAAAATGCTTCCTAAGGGAGCTAGAGCTTTTTGAAAATGGCGTCTTGTAATTAGTTTTTTTTTAAATACCTCCAGAACACTGCCATTTAGAAAAACTAGTAAGTCTATTTATCTTCCAAGGATAAATCGATTCCATAAATTGCGAATTTCTAGTACCGGTCATAGGCTTCCGTTTTGGGTAGGACAACGCTTATTTTATTGCATAACTTTTAAGCATTTTTGACACTAGGTAATTTTGAATTTGTGAGATATTCTAATACTAAAAGGTGCTCCTGCTTTAAGTCGGTAAAATACACCGTTTTCTAGAAAAATTGATTTTAATTTGTCGTTTTTTCAATTAAAAAAAAAAAAAAATGTTTAGAAACACGAAAACTGATACGTTTATTTATTTTCCAGATGTGAACCGATTTTATCAATAATTGTGAGTTTCTAGAACCGGTCATATGCGTCCGTGTTTTATTTTATTGCATTATTTTTTATCTTTAATTTTTAAGCATTTTTGACACATCATTAAATGAGGTATTCTAGTAATAAAAGTTACTATTGCTTTAAGTCGGTCAAATACATAGTTTAAAAAAAAATTCAAATTTTGTTCAAATTTAAAAAACGAAAAATTCTCAAATTGATTTTTCTAGAAAAGGAAAAGGAATCTACAGTTAAAATATTTCCAATTATTAATGAAGCACCCTATATAATTGGAAAATGATTAGCACTCTATTTAAGAAAATATAGGCGATTATAGATCTTTGTCCTCTGGTATTTTTAAAGGAATACTTAATTATTTAATTGAATCATTAAAAATTAATTAATTGTCTAGGCGCTATTTTGCAAAATCTATTATGAAGTCCTAAAAATATAGCATTTATAATATTATACCTACTCGTGGTAGACCAGAACTTCATCATCATCATCATGGTGCTATAGCCCTTAGAGGGCCTCGACCTTCTCAAGCGTTCTACGCCATACTGTTCTGTCCCTTGCCTGCACTTTCCAGTTGCCGACTCCGATCTTCTCGGCATCTTGTGTTACCCCGTCCATCCACCTCAACTTTGGTCTACCCCGTCTTCTCATTCCCACGGGTTGAGCTGTTAGAATCCTTTTTATCATGTTCGATTCAGGGGCTCGGGCTACATGTCCTGCCCACTGCAGGCGATTTCGATTAATTATAGTGATAATATCTTTTCCACCAAACGTTTGCTTGTAGATATTCTGCAGTTCAAAGTTATATCTACGCCTCCATATTCCGTTCTCAGAAACCGCTCCGAATATCTTGCGTAGTACCTTTCTTTCAAAAATTGATAGAGCGGATTCATCTGTTTTAGTTAGCGTCCATGCCTCTGAACCATATGTGAGAACGGGGACTATCAATGTTCCATACAGCCTTATACGAGTTTTTTGAGACAGACGTTTGTTAGATAAGTACTTTGATAGACCATGATAACACCTGTTTGCAATTATTATTCGCCTTTTTATTTCCTCAGATGTGTCCAGATGTGTTCCTCAGGTAGACCAGAACTAATCTGTAAAAAAACGTGTATTTTTGGATGTGAGAGGTGGCATTCGGATTTTTGCAGATAAAGTTAGGTGACACCTTCAGTAATAATAATTGACTTATGCTCCTTCTCAAATATGCCCGGAACATTAATAAAAAAATTAAAATATTTAAAAATTTCGAAAAACATCGATTTTTTTCTGCTTTCTTTGCTTATAACTTTAAAACGGTTCGTTTTGGAATAAAGTCCTAGAGAAATAAAATAAATATAATTGAATTTTGTATGATATACGACTGGTCAAAAATGTCTTAAGGTATTACCTTTTCTGCAATATAGTAATAAATACAAAATAAGGGGGGAAAATACGCCTGCAGTTATTCAATGTTTCTTAACCACTTTGGTGGCACTTAGAACCTTAGTAATTCGCTCAGAAAATTCTTATAACTTACTTAAATGGTCTACCAAATTTCATTAAAATCGACCTTATAGATTTTGCATAATAAATTTGCAATGTAAATGTTTTTAAAAAAGTTCAAATTTTTTAAAATCTTTCCGAACAAAAAGTAGACCATTTAGAAGTTGGCTAATTTTTTTATACATAAAGAGGTGGTCTACCTATCTAATACACTTTACAGAATTAAAATCGGATTACTTAAAGAGCCTCAGCAATGTTTTAAAATTATAAACAATTTTTTGGCTTATAAACAAATAGCTTTGTTTAATAATAAAAAAATTAATTTTTAGCAATGCAAATAATTAAAATCGGTATAATTTGACTTAAACTTTCAAATACTGTCAGCAGAATTGCTATTTTATTTTTTAATCAAAAGTTATTCGCGTTCAAAAATTGCAATTTTTCGATTTTTTGAATGTTCCCCCGCGTTTATATCGAAAACTATGCATCCTACGAAAAAACTTGTAACAACATTTTTTGCTTAGAATTACCCAAGAAATACAAAAAAATGTTTTATTTTGCGAAAAATCGATGTTATGTAATTCCTCAAGTTCTTTGTTTATAACAATCTTATCGACATCCGGATCAACTGTTACCCAAAAAATTCGTGTTCTACGGGTCAAAATACATAAAAAACTTGGGTAAGTCCATCTAAATAAAGGAGCCCGTAGTCCATCCTGGACACACAGCACTTATTTGTTTGTAAGCCAAAAAATTGTTTATAACTTTAAAACATTGCTGAGGCTGCTTAAATAATCCGATTTCAATTCTGTAAAGTGCATTAGATAGGTGGAGTGCTTCTTTATATGTAAAAAATTGACAAATCTTTGTATGTTCTAGTTTTTGTTGTGCAAGATTTTAAAAAATTTTAATTTTTTTTAAAAAAAGTTTAGATTGCAAAATTATTATGAAAAATCTAGTAAGTCAATTTTAATGAAATTTGGTGAACGGTTTTGGCACATTACAAAAATTTTCTAAGCGAATTAGGAACGTTCCAAGTGTAACCTAAGTGATGGAAAAACATTGAATAATTACAGGCTTGTTTTGCCATCAGAATGCCACCTCTCACATCCACCTAAAAACGGATCCTTCCTGGTCTATTGATACTAAATTGCTCTCGTGAAAAATATACCCATAAAGTTAAATATCTCTTTCTGTCAAAAGATATTAAATTTTAACTAATATATTATGACACGTATTCTTGTTCATCTTGTTCACTAGCTGATTTTATGACTTCGTTATCACATTGTAATAATATACCAGTCTTGTACTACCAGCATTATTCCTTCGGCTTGTTACTTCTAATTAATGTAATTGACTCTAGCTACCATTATATGAGTATTAATAACGTTCTTAATAATTACAGTTTGGCGTTGACTCAGTTGGCTGCAAGGGATATTTTGTGCCTCACAAATTTGTCATTATTATTGGTTGTGTTTATGTGCCTATAAAGTATTTTGTCGTTAATTAGTGGTGCAATTTTAGAGAGAGCCAGAAACAACAAGTTATAGCTTACTGTCTATAACAGTGCGTCTGCAAAGTACCACAATATTTTTTAGAAATTCCCTTTACAGACTTTGACATTAAAATCATTGTAAAATCTCTGCTTACTTATAAAGTCAAATAATTTTTTACAAACAGAAATGATTTGTTCCTGTAGCTATATAGTACGCAATCATGCACTCTTGGAGGGAAACTATTTGGACCACGTTTTTCAGATGCTTGGACGATCAATCGAATTAATAACCTGACAGTTTATCAGATTAAACTTGCTGATTTCTTTTTATGCAGATATTTATATAGCGATACGCTTTAATTACTATTTTTGCAAATTTTATTTTCTGATTAAGAGGAAAACGAAAAGCCCTAGATACAAAGTTTACTACCTTTTGAACAATTAGAATAATTGAAATAAAATACAGTAAACAATATTTTAAATCCAAGACTTTTCGTTAATAAACTGCTTTCTGGCTGCATCGATGGTTCGCGTGATGGATTTCGCGATGGTTTCCCTTAAATAAGTCAGATTGTTTATATTCCTTCAGATTTGTGACTGCATAGCTTCACTGATGAGGCATGAGGATGCTGAAATGGCTATATGGAGATGGTGGTCCAAATCTGAACCGAATATAAACTAAACAAAAATCTGCATTTATCTTTATTTTCTGAATTTTTAATAACTTTTCCCAAAACGAAACAACGTTCTTAGTCATTTAAAATTCACATGTAATACACAAACCTTATGCCAACAAGGGCCGTTGATTTCGAGAAACGAAAATGTATCCCTAAACAGATTGTATAAAATTAATGTTTTTTTCAAGGAAACACTAATTGATTACGATGCCAGATTGCCACATTCTTCATGTCAACTTCTTAAAATACAAAAAGGTTCTCATTTTTTAAAAGGCAGATGCAGTAATTTATGGCCCTTCTGGCCATTATCTCAAAACCGCAAACCAGTTGACATAATAGTTGGTGGTCCGGCAAGTCAGTCTCTACACAGCATGCGAACGATTCAGACACACCCTCGCTCTCGCTAACAATAACAATACCCTTTCGAGATATAAGCAAAACACCACGCTTGTTAACCCAAAATAAATAAATATATTACTGTTCGTTGTTACACTTATTTTTAATTAATTCCGTCAACACACACCACCGGCATATTTATAAAGTAAATCATACATACATCGAGGAGAACTATTCTCCTCGAACATTAAGAGGAAGCAGAAATAATCTGACTTGATAATGGCAAGTGTGACCTTGTCGAAACGTCAAAATATTTCCAAAAACCAAATATTTTCAACGCGTAGTCAATCCCGGCAATCCTAAGACATACTGTTAATGGTAAAAATTTACTGTTAATGGCCCAACTCCACTTCGAAAGTCATGTTCTGAGTTAAATCGTGGGTATTTGTTTGTTTAGGCCTCATTCGCACCTGTTTTAATGTTTGATAAATATATCCATAGAATATTTCTAGCTGTTGTGAGGTAACATTATTATCATGGCATCTACACTCCTAGCGGAGTGATTGCCGCTGTCTTTGGGCACTTTCGATTGATTTGTCGCGAGGAACCATTAACATTTTGGTTTTACAATTGGTTCTGTGACTTGGCATCTTCGACAATTTCTCTCCATTCGTTCCTGTTTTAGCTTATGGTTACCCATTCTTTAACTCCCATCTTCTTAAGGTCCTCCACTATCTAATTCTCCCATCTGGTTTTGGGTCTTTCTCGTGGTCTGCCTGATACAGGTCTCCATTGGGTAGTTTTCTTGATAACGGCTTCTGGATTTCTCGCTTCTATAATATATCCTATCCGTCTGAGGCACAGACGCCTTGATAAATCTGACGATATTTTCTCCTTTCAAAAGTCCTCTTACTTCGTTGTTCATCAGTTTTCTAAATTCATTATTACCTAAGTTTAGGGGGCCTGCTATCATCCGAACTATTTTTCTCTCCAGGATCCTCAATCTTTCTTTATCTTTCTGTGTCAGACACATTACTTCAGCACCATATGTGATTATTGGTCTACTTGTTGCTCTGTAAATTTTCATTTTAGTATTCTGAGTAAACTGAGTATTTCCAGTAGGTTCCGTTTCCTGTCAGGATTCTTTCATTCATTACTATGCTTCTACCGTTAGTTTCGTTAACTGAGACTTCAAAATATTTACAGTGTTCTACATTTTCAAACTCATATACCCCAATATTTAACCTTGTCACACTAACTGAATTTTTTCTTAAGCATATTAGGTACCTACTTTGCTTTATTTTGTTTATTGCCAAACCCATCTTGGATGCTTCTTTGAACAACTTCGCAAATTCATCTTTTAAACTGTGTATGTTTCTGCTAATCAATGCTAGGTCATCAGCGTGCGCCAGAAGTTGCGACGTCGATGTTATATAATTATACCTTTTATTTCGGTAACTCTTATTGTTTCTTCTATCTTCTTCTTTAAGTGCCATCTCCGCGACGGAGGTCGGCAATCATCATAGGTATTCGGACTTTAGAGACGAGTGCTCTGAAAAGTTCATTTGATGTACATCCGTACCATTCTCTCAGGTTGCGCAGCGACGATATTCTGTATCTCCACATGCTCCTTTTTCCTTGAATCTTTCCCTGCGTAATCAGTTGGAGCAAGTTGTATCTCTCTCCACGTGTAATATGTCCAAGATATTCCAATTTTCTGGTTTTGATTGTATTTAAGACTTCCATTTCTTTATCCATCTTTCTCAGAACCTCTTTGTTTGTGACGTGTTCTGTCCATGATATTTTCAGAATTCTTCTATATACGCACAACTCGGATGATTTCAGTTTTTTCATTGATGCCGCATTCAAGGTCCGAGCTTCCATTCCGTAAAATAGAGTCGAGAAAACGTAGCACCTAGCCAACGTTATTCTTAGCTCTTAGTTCCTTCTATGGCGACATTAAATAGTAACGTTGATAGAAGGTTGCCCTGTCGTACTCCAGTTGCTATTTCTATATTTTTGGAGATGCCGTCATCTGTTACCATTGTTGGGAGCCATTATATTGGGATTAAATAATTCTCAACCAATCTGTCCTGCATGGAGTACCTACCTGAGATGTCGGATTCACAACACAATATCAGGCCAGCAGGAAACCTCTACCATGGTCAAATAAACGTATTGCCATAGAAAAATAATAACATTTCGAAAAGATTCGGAAAAATTACGGAAAAAATTACAAAAATTTTCCTCTCACGTATCCTCTTTCCACTGTCCTCCTTTATCCTGTCCTTCCGATTGGGTGTATGCAGTTAATTTGAAGACCATTTAAGTTTCTTATAACTTTTTACATGTGCTACATTCTACAACTATAATACGAATACTATACAAATCTAAAAGTAACTACAAAAAGACTAAAGAATAGAAAAATAAACGATATCATCAAGAAGACACTTCATAAATTTTCAGTATGTAGCATCCAATCCTAGAGATAAGATACGTAAGTAAAACATTTAAATATTCCATTTTAAAATCCCTAGAGATAAAACATTTAAATTTGACTAAACTAGCCGCTTTACAAAACATATCTCCTCACTGGAGTTGGATGATCCCTGTACCTCCGTAAATCACAATGGCCCACGAGACAGTATATCTTGTAAAGAGATCAGCGATACAAGCGAGATACAAATTCTACTACCTATTTCGGACAACGTACATTTTCGAGACATTTGTTACTCTGAAGACAGCATCATTACAGATACAATGTGTGTCTTCTGGGTTTCAGTGATGGTTCGATGATAAAAGAAATTCGTTTAAATTTAACTAGGTTAATATCGTACTTCTTTTAGATTCATTTAGATAGGGAGATATGGAGCAATTAATCGTTACGATATTTTTAATAGATGTAAAAGATCTTACGCTTAAAAAAATCATTGAATGTCGAAGTATAGTATTCATTTTAAGTCATTTGTTACTAATTTAAATGAGTTTTTGAAGTTATACTTCTTTACCGGCGATAGAGGGTGAATTTTTATACGTTAAAACCTATCAGCCCGGCGCATGCGCATTATAACTTTGTTCTGATTGGATGTTCAAATGACATGTCAAAAATTATCCGATATGGCAGCTGTGGTTTGGAGGTAAAGGTAAAGGTAAACAAATGTATAATATATTAGTTTTATTGTTGTGAGCACAGAAACAAAAAAGTTTATAATATTGTAGTGACTTTTAAATAGTTTTTAAAAGCAACAGGTACGTAATAATTGTTAATGTATCAAGGGTATAAATTAACCTACCTATTTGATCTGCCAAAATACATAGTATGTAATACTTTTATTTATATAATTTTATTACCATCAAAATTTCTATCAATATTCACCTAATATATTGTTTTCTTACTCTATGTTTTGTTGTATTTTTTCAATTCTAAATCATTTCAATTCAAAATTAAAATAATTTGATCAAAATATCAAAATATCACAAGTTTAATCCGTTTAGTAAGTCGATCTTCGTAAATAATGACACATAGTGTCCGTGGCTAAGCGTTGAAGGCGAATGAATTCCAATACCAACCGCGCTTATCAGCGCTGGTTCGAGTCACAATAGAAACTTTCTTTTTTGTTTTTTTTTAATACATTTTATGATTGTAAGTATATTTCTTATATAATTGTATTTTCAGAAAATACGTATTTAGTTAAAAAAAAATTCGACAATTAATGTTCAGACATCATTTGTGGCTTGTTTAATGTGTTTGTGTGTGTTTTATTCTTTTATTATTTTAATTTTTGGCACTGTTCTAATAAAAATGTTTGAGAAGTAGTAAGTATAAATTAGTTTAATATTTAAACAAAATATAAATAAAAAGTATATTAATTTCGTTTAAATCATATAATAGAAGTATAACTTTTTACGTGCGTACAAAGTACACACACACATTCTTTTTTTAACCTACTGATGACCAACTTTTTTTTGTTACACGGATGACCAACGGGGGTAAAAAATGACCCCAGGTCAAAAATGACCTGGAATGAATGTTTTCAGCATTTAAATCTTCATCTAATACATCCTCGTTTTCTGATACTATTTCATCTTCTATATCATCATAAAAATCGCTAGCAGTAACAAATTCCTGTAACTCAGCCTCAGTAAGATATTTGGGGGCCATATCTTATCATATGTAGATACACAAAATACTAAGAAACTATAATAATATACACCACGAAATAATAATAATGACTAACTGTAGCAGACAGAAATGTCATGATTCGTACATAACAGTCACCACAGTCTAAAAATAGATTTTGATAACGCGCAGTGTAAAACTACTTGGAATTCCACATAATAGACGGTATTTTACTAAACATCAACTTCAGAATATATTTTTTATTCGTAAAATATAGGAAATTTTTTTTATTTCAAAATATGTGGATTATCTTAAAGTCAAATAAAAAAATAATGAGTTTAAAATTGAAAATATTTTTGAATTTATTAAAGAAAAACATACGCTGGGGTCCCAATTTACCCCCTTGGTCATCTGAAGGTTAATAGTATTATTAAAAAGAAATCAACAATCATTGTTGAGAAGAAAAGTGATTTAAGCACTCATTTATCGTTTTTCTTTTATGTTTTAAAAGTTTCTTGGGCGTCTTGGTTTAAAAACTTTTATATGCCAGTGAAACATCAGGTCTCCATAAAACACACAAAGAAAAACTAGTATCATAGTAGAAGAAAATTATCCGGCAAGAAGGAGGCTAATGAGGCTATCGGATAAACCAAGAGAATTGGTAAATTAGGAAATCTGTAGGAAAACTCTTACTGAATTATTATTATTAACACTACTCTACTGATAATACTCATTAAAGAGATAAGAAGAATGAAAAGCGAATCTTGGAAGAGGTTCTGCCAGAGCATTTTAGATATTATACCTGCCACTACTAGAATCCACAATATTCTTTCCCAGGATCCGGCACAATGACCAAGCCTACTTCAAGACCTAATGGTAGCCTTGCGGAATCTAACAGGAAACGCTTGAGCTATGACTACAAAAGCACTTCCCAGGTTTAACAACTATTGATGAGCAGAGTCAGGCTGAAAATCTAGAACGAAATAAGATTTTGAAATTTATGCGGGGAACATTGTCAAAATCGCAATTTTACCGTAAAAATAAAAAGATGCAATCACGTTTTTTGCATTTATTTCTGTTCCATTTTCAGAGCCGTGCGGTACATATTTTCAATATGATGCAAGTCTTCGAAATGCCGCCCCCTAAATATTATTGAAACTTAATACTAGTATTTATTTTTATTAAATGAAAATACACAAAATGAATGAAAAGTTTTATTTTAAAAAGAAGACATACTTAAAATTAAATGAAATATGTATTAACATTAAATAACATTTATGAAAAATACAATTTTATCCTTTTGATTTTAATTCTGGCAAACTCGTCAATCAGATTGGTGTAGTCTAAAGTAGCAGCTAGTGAGGACTCTATTGAAATAAGTGCTAATTTCCCCAAGCTACCGAGACAGAGAGTGTTAATAAAATTCTTTGGGCCAGTATTTTCTGCACCTCGCATGACAAAATTCCTCTAACCGGGGTTTAATTAGAACAGATAATACCGGTCCTTAGTGATACAACTATATTTGGGCATAAAGAAATTATTAGGCTATTTTGGCACAAATAGTTCAAAACCTCTAAAGGTTTCATGGAGTAGTTTGGGATAAAGCATGCAATAATTCTTCTAGAAAATCATTTGCCTCTATATCCGATTCTTTTTCTATGAAAAGTATTGAATGAAGATTTTCTAGTATTTTATCATCTTTCCCTTTTCCCTTTTCTTATATTTCCCTCAATTTAAAAATATCATATAAAAATTTAAAATTTTTATTATGAGTTTCTAAAAGCGAAAATCGATCAATCAAAGAATTAAAGGCAATGTCTAAAATATAGATGAAAAAATTTACTTTAAATAATTGCTCTTCCTCTGTTGAGAGCTGTTCCACAGATCAAATTGACGCATTTTTCTCTTGCCTCAATATTCATTTTCAGCAGGAAATTCGGAACTTATTTATAGGGATGGGAAAAACCTACCGGTTTAAACCTAAAACCGGTTTTTTTACTTCGCAATAACCGGTTTTACCGGTTATTTTTTTGTCCCGGTTATAACCGGTTTTTTCTTTTTAAAGTAAAAACCGGTTATCAGGTTTTTACGGTGATTAGGATTAGGTTAGGTATTATTTGGGATCCCAATCATAATTATTATTATCAAGTAACTATTCCAAACAAAACCATAATTCAAATTTTATTTTATTTTATAGATACAAAAGCAAACTGAAAGTGCAATCTCACATCAGCCAGCAGAATCAGTTATTAAGTTTTATTTAATATTTCCTTGAAAAGGTTTTTGTAATCATAATATTTACATAAGAAGTGTCTGTTTGAATTAGACGCAAGCCAAACATCATCTATTTTTCACACTAAACTCTTAACTCTTGACATTGAAAGTCGGTGAATGATTTTATCTGATTACCAGAAATAATGCTCTGCCTGTGCATATCGTATTACTGATTACGAATACGAACCTCCAAGAATTTCCCTACGTTTTCAAAACGATACACCCTACAGGAAGTATTAAATGAGTTAAAATGTACCTATTCTAGAAATATATATACAAACGTGTTAAAAGTATGTAATACATGATACATTTTTTTTTGATGGTAGTAAAAATAAAAGATATATTGCATTATCCAATTTATTTTTAAGTAAAATATTTATGTTGCTATTATTTTTTTAAATCCCATTTCAAAGAGTCTGGGAAATTTTTTATAAGTTGAAATGGTTCGGGAATTTTTTGATTTTGGGAGGAGAGGAAAATTGTAATTGTAAATGTAACTTTGTAACCTATTGGATTAAAAAAACCGAAAACCGGTTTTTCCAAAAACCGGTTTTTTTTGGCCGGTTATAACCGCCAGGTTAAACCGTAAGAAAAAAAAACCGGTATAACCGAAAACCGGTTTTTTGTCAAAAACCGCCATCCCTACTTATTTACAAGATTTTCTGCAATTTCATTATCAGTAATTTTCATTTGATCATACCCAAATTGTCAGTAAATTTTCATTTTTTCCATAGTTTCTGACGACATTTTTACACAATCTGGCAAATTTATAGTTACATGTTGCAACGTCTTCGAGACTGAATTTATATGAAATAAAATATCATGCCAAAGAACTGCACGGCATATAAATTTATAATTTTTAATATTTTTTACTAATCCTCGTGCTTTGACTTTAGTTTCTGAATCATTGTTGACGTCTTCTACTATTTCGAATAAGGCATTATATATTTCACAAAATTGAAATCTTAGAGGTTTCAATGCATCTATTCGACTTAACCATCTAGTAGTACTCAACGGTTTTAGTGCTAGTTGTGCAACATGTTTTTTTCAGAACTTCCCAACGCTTTGTAAAACCAGAAAAAAAGTGTACAGTTCTTGTATAATACAAAAAAAGGTTGTTGTTTCTGTAGAAGAAGACGCTGCGTCATTTATGAATAAGGTGTGATGCAAAGGGCACGTAAAACGCCCTCGGATATTTTTCAAATATTCTGTTTTGCACACCCTTTCTTATTCCTTTCATATTAATCCCGTTATCATAGCCTTGTCCTCTGAGACGTTTTAAATCAAGAACTAATTTTTCAAAATTTGTCAAAATAAGTTCTGTACCTTCACCGGTTAAATATTTTCGGCTGACACTTGGTCCTATATATATTTTTAATTATTGAATTGCTTAGTTATTTGTATTTTGATTTTACTGATTATTATGCCGCCCCTCTTGTGATGCCGCCTGATGCGGCTGCCTCACCGCATCATAACACCGCACGGCCCTGTCCATTTTAATAGTTTTTTCTGAAATTTTTATTGTCCTATATTTCTCACCTTTCTGAAGACAATCGCTGTTTATTGAGCAAATCTCAAAAAGACCAGCTTGGCCAATTCTAGATCAGCGGCTTACATGAAACGCCCATTCGGTACGAATAACCAACAAATCAAAGCTTTCCCTTTGGACACGAAGGATATATGGAAACACATGTTTAAATCCCAAACATATGTACTTGCTATATTTGACTGTATATATGATTACGTATGGCGCACCAATGTTGTCGTCTAAAAGAGAAGCTGAATAAACTTCAACGAAAAGCATGCTTAATCATACCAGTAGCGATGTCTATTACACCAATTGCCTTTATGGAGGTCATGTTTGACGTCCCTCGATTATATATATATGGATAGAGAGAATGATGCGAAGGTAACAGCATAGAGAAGGCGGATAGGACGCCAGGAAGTAGGGCAAAAGGACACCGGGATCAATTCTGGAGAGACAATTAAAAATCACCCAGAGTTGGAAATGGTACCAGATGAAATGCAACCTCATTATAATTTAGAAAAACCATTTACCGTCCTCTTTTCAGGCAGGGACGAATTTGATAGGTCAATAGCAGGCCAATTCTGGTATACAGACGTCTCTAAAACCGACGAAAGAGTTGAAGCTGGGGTTTATGGAGGAAAACCAAGGCTAAGTCTTAGTCAATGCCTATGTAATTACTCTATTATCTGAGCGGAAATTTATGCTATAGAGATATACCTGCAGGCACATCTCTATAGCTTACTCAAGGCACTGATAACGAATCAGATTGAATTCAAGTTTGTTTGGAACTGTCTTCAGAATCTGAATTCTATTCCTGCTAGTTTTTGCAGAAAACGTTGTGTTTGTATAAAAGTGTTTGTATTATGTACAAATAGTTATTATCTAGAAGGAACTTAAACAGTTTGCTGCAAGGAGAACCCATGATGCTGCAAATTGGTCTGAGGGGTACGTTTCAGAAAACAGTTTCAAAATTTTGAAAACGATTTTAGACAAAAAGTGTATATTACAAGCAAAAGGTAATATTATTACTCTCAAATATTATTATTACATAATATATTAAAATATTAAAGACTTCTGAAATTGTTGGTAAAACATACATTCTTTTTATGTATTATTATTCTAAAGTATGAAACATGAAATCTACATCACTATATAAAGATACTAACTTTACTGCATATATTGTCAGTTGGGTATAATAAACACATATACATTTTATTGCTTCGATTGTCTGAGTGTTTACTCGACATGAAAGGTATTAGAAAAAAATGCAGGTATATACCTTGGATTCACTCAGTATTACTATTATTAAAAAGTAATCCCACCCACGTATCTAATCGATGAAGAGGCCTATTATTAAACTCCCCTTAGTTGATAATACCACTATAGAAAAAAGTCATAGTTCTCCACGGAGATTTTCTATTTCCTTTTCCTCGGCAGCACACATCTGAAGTCGTCGTAGAATATTTCTGAGCTTGACTATCATGAGAACTTAACAGAGCCGTCATCTACAGATTGTAATTTGGACATTAGAAAATGGGAAGGTAGGAACAGCTATAAAATTTATCTTCTCAGATAATTGAATTGTACATCGAACGTAGTCCTTAATATCTTTTAGTGATATAAAAACGATGTGAAGATATACAGAAATAAAGTTATATTGGAAAACCACACACATCAATATTTTTTTGATTAATTTTGAAATAATTAAACAATGTGTTTAAGTAACATCATTACTGTTGATGAATTAATGTCTTTTCTTCTTCTCCTTATATTAGACCCCTTGACCTGTTCTTCACCGATTTTGAGCTTGTTTTCATAGCTTTGATATTGACATATTCGAGTGCTGACATAGAGTTAAAATTAATATAACATGCTTGATTTGTCATTACTCATTACATTTAAAAAGGAGTTAGGTAAAGATAAAGTAAAAGGTTACAAGAAAGATAGTAAAGTTTTTTTTACCGTGACTATAGGATCAGGTGCAGGAGCACGCCAAATAGAATTATATTTTAGTGACGTCACGTTGCCTAGCAGCCGTCGATTCTTGAATTCA